>NW_009939715.1:66855-80136 GCF_000696875.1 Nestor notabilis
CAGGCAATGACAAGGAACAGAAAAAAGTAGTTGAAAGGAGTGTGCTCTGCTGAAGCTAATGAGTTTAGTAAAGTTCTCTGCATTTCTCATTTTATTTGAAATGTTGCAAGACAAGGCAGGTCACTGGATTTATGTTACGTTCTTGGAGGTATGCAGAAATACCACCAGCATGTGTATGATTTAATGACTGTGTGGGTGACTGGTTGTACCTCAGGCTCAGCTTTTTTTCGTCATTTTCATAATGGTGAAAAAAAACTGCTCTAGGTGAAGAAAATTGCAGACGAAGTTGTGTAATTATTCTGTGAGATTTTGTTGTATCCATCACATTTAAAATACATATGTTTTGAATGTGGGGAAAAGGAAACAGACCTTTTTAAGCTAACCACAATATATGCCATATTAAACTTCTAAAAACCTTAAAACTGATACAGCTGAATCTGAGTTAATAAGAAAAAAAAAGTAGTAAATCCAGTCACATAATTAATGGGAGTTTTTTTCCCATTAGGTATACATTGTATTTTCTGGTAAATGTGTGAGGTATGACATGTTTGGTTAGATTTTTTTACATGCTTTTGTCTCTATATTTACACATCTTGATGTGTAAAGGTTGGGAGAGATCAAACGTAATGCATGCACAAAAAATGGTT
Source organism: Nestor notabilis (assembly GCF_000696875.1). Classification (NCBI taxonomy): domain Eukaryota; kingdom Metazoa; phylum Chordata; class Aves; order Psittaciformes; family Psittacidae; genus Nestor; species Nestor notabilis. Next base: position 67,503 of record NW_009939715.1, read on the forward strand.
AGACTCCTCTTCCTTGCAGATCTGATTTGCTATAGCTAAGTGATACTGCCCTAGCTATTAAGTGTCCTCCATTAATTGCTAAGACTGAAGCATTAGGTGGTGGAGTATGTTAAGAAAATAGCATTTGATGAAGATGTGATTGTTATCACCGTCATTAGAGCTCAGGCTAATGCTAATGAAATCTCACAAATGTTACAGCATCCCTGTTGAGTCTTATCTCCATCGTGGTTCTGCATTTGAATGCTTAACATAGCCTCAGGTGGGTCAGCCTTTTAAGGAGAGTTGCCTTTACACTAAGAGGCTTTCCTTGTAGGAATTGTTCCATTAAGATTATGCATTACTTTTGACCTTGTTTGAGAGTGGATATGGTGTGAATTTACTACTTCTTCCATCTAAAATGCTTTCTTTTCAAGCCACTTTATCACATGTTTAATGCCCTTTTCCCCCCTTCTTTTTCTTTTAGTGATACAAATGAGGTGGATATACCTCCCAACACCCGTGTAGGAACAAAACGCTATATGCCTCCTGAGGTGCTGGATGAAAGCTTGAATAGAAACCACTTTCAGTCATACATCATGGCTGATATGTACAGTTTTGGACTCATCCTTTGGGAAATAGCAAGGAGATGTGTTTCAGGAGGTAAAGAGCTGAGAGATCACTTTTAATTGTATCAGTGAACCCCATTTATAACCCAAATCTTCTTTTACATCTTTTTCACTGGGTAATTGTTTTTACTGTAGTGAACAGAAGTGGACAAACCATACAGGTAACTCTCTTAGTAGCTGTTCTCTTGTTGAAACTTATTTCAAAGCATCAGTCAGTGCTACTTCAACAGCAGAGATTTAGACTGTATTTTAATGGCTCATTTGAAGGCAGCCAATGCCTGCACTGAAGAAGGAATACAGAACTCATTTGGGGGCCTTTCCAATGGCAATACATTTTTGCTGGACTGAGGGTATTAGCTATTTTAGCAGAAAGAAAATAGTGATTTCTTTGTTTTGTTGGAGTTAATTAGAAGGAGGAGGACAAACAATTTGGGGGGATGCTGTGCCACTATTTAAAATAAGTAATCTGTTTATAAAACAAAGAGAAATAAAAAAGAAAGGAAGTGGCACTCATTGCATTGTTGTCATATCAGTGATTTCCTTCTGATATCAGGCATTCAAGCGTGAGGACAGCAAAGATAAAGCAATACAGCCAGCTGCAGAGTTAGGGCATGGATCCATCCTTGTACACATAGGCTATGTGTGCTTTCTGCATGTAGAGCTGAGTGTAGTGCAGAAATGATGGGTGTTATTACCTCTATTTGGCCACCGAGGAAAGTTAAATGCAGAGAAATGACTTCGCAGCAGTTATGTGCCAGATTGGTGGCAAGTAAGAGGAGAGCATGTCTCTCTTGGGTCTACACTACTTTCACCAGACTTTATGGGTCTTTGAAGCCCGCAGTATTGTGCTGAATGCTCACTTACTTACCCTAGAGGAGCTCAATTTCACTGATGAGCAATGAGATCCCTGTTTACAAACTGGTAAAGTGTATTGCAATGATGTGATGTAAAACCTGTAATATTGTTGTCTCTCTTTGTTGTTGTGCACAGCGTGTTCTTGCCAAGTTCTGAAAAGGCACAGAAATGCCCTTTCATATATCCTAGTTCCACTGATAAGAAGGAGACCTAGTTCAAGATTAATTCTCAGCCAGATTACTCTGATAGAGGCCCTATGCTAATAGGTCTTCCTTCCTGTGATAGCTTACTGGAGATTGCTGAATGGGACAGCAGTGGTAGAAACTGTCTCACTTTGCTAGCAGTTGTGCTTTCAGATTAGGATACCTGACCAGTCTTTACATGGCAATGGTTACACTGGAACTTGGCTGTGGAATAAACTTCTAGGGCAGGGAAGTCCTTTTAAGGAGAAGCACATCTAATTGTTAAACAGTATGGCCAACCTGTTATAAAATGAGAGAGGAAGAGGGTAGTGGAAGGTGTCTTCTGCAAGTGACGGGCAACTAATAATTTCTTTCAGGAATAGTTGAAGAATACCAACTTCCATACCATGACCTTGTGCCCACCGACCCCTCCTATGAGGACATGCGGGAGATTGTGTGCATCAAGAGACTGCGCCCTTCGTTTCCCAACAGATGGAGCAGTGATGAGGTATCGTCGCTTTTAAAGTGCGGCCTGTGTTTTTAAGCACAGCGAGTGAGTGAGGTTGACCGAATTCTGCATCATTTTGACTGAGGAGGAGCTTTACCACTGGTGCTAGCACCAGTCACAGTGTAACATGGCTTGGGAAGGAGCATGACCTTCTCAGATATCCCCACTGAAGTTTTCAGAGCCCCAGGGGCCATAACCTACAGTATTTGCAAGCATGTTCCTTATGTGCCATCTATCAGACCCCACAGTAATAGCAAGCTGTGCTCAGACCTTCTTGGGCTCTCTGTTTTCCTCTTGCACTCATTTTGCTTTCTGCTTCCTGTATTAGTAGCATTAAATCCGTGCCTAGCCAAAAAACTTGAAAGAGAAACTGTTTTCTATTATATAGCACAATCGCAGTGTACTTGGTGTACTGGCAGCTACTTCAGCATATGCTGATATGTGGGCTTTAATTCCAACCTTTTTCCTTTTATAAGAAGGAAATATTTCCTGTCTCTTTGAAATGAAATGAGCATACAGCTTTCTGTGATCACTGTGTGCAGTCTTGGAAACACAATTTCACTATGATATTATGCTAACATGATCACAAGATACTAGCAATAGTACAGACCGCAGCAGCTGAGCTGCACTGATCATTCACTCCTTTACATCTTACCGAAAACAGTGCTCATGTCCCTCTTTACATTTTAGTAGAGGGCTACAATTGTGGCCTTTCAGAGGAGATGTAGGATCCAGAAAATACTTTACAGAATAAAACAAGGAGGTGAGAGGGCTGGGGGTGAAAACTGAGCTCTCCCTGCTGAGCATCTGTGACAAAGCAAAGTTGTGCTTATGGGATCAGAGACGAACAGCTGAGGTACCGCAGGCAAACCTGCTCTCGAGATACTATGGAGAAGGGGTCATTAATCATGTTAATTGGTACAGTGTAATGATGTAAAGTTTTCTATAGTCACAGAAGACAGCTGCCACTTGGCAATAGCAGCGTGTAGATGAATATTCTGCATGTAGATGAAAGATTTAGGTGGCACTAGATGTAGACAATTTGGGAATGTGGGGGAAAACCAAAACAACCTACTTGGGAGGCTCGAGGACTTGTGCAACTGGGGAGGAGCCATGGGTGTGTGCTCACACTGGGCTGTACACCAGGGGCTGATCTCTGGCTGAGGAAAATGAATACCGCTGTATTTGTACAGCAGAGGGCTCAGTGCATAGAGCCACGCTTGTGAAGGTCAGGCTGCGCAGGTTTGGGGAAGGGGAAAAAAGAAAAGTGCTCTTCCAGAGTGTTTAGCCAAGTCTTGACTATAATTTGTCATAAATTATAAGAGGAATTGCCATGTTTGGAGAACTCTCCGTCATATACAGAAAAGAGTTCTTGAAAAGCAATACCACCAGCATGTTGTCTGTTTTTTTGGCTGCCCTTGGAAAAGACCTTTTCCCTTCAGTTTTTGGCATTGCTGCCAACTGCAGTCTCCTTTTTCACTGACCCAGGAGGGACTTTCTCTCCCATTTCTCTCCACAGTGCCTACGGCAGATGGGGAAGCTGATGATGGAGTGCTGGGCTCACAACCCTGCCTCTCGGCTCACAGCCCTGCGAGTCAAGAAAACACTTGCCAAAATGTCAGAGTCGCAGGACATTAAACTCTGACTCAGCCAGAGGCTGCTCTCATGAAGTCCTATGGAAAAGGACTTTCTCGTGCAGGCAGAAGTCCTGAAGAGCCATCAAAAGTCCTCAGTAATAAGTACCTTCAATACAGTTGTGCTTAAGAGCAGCTGTAAGTTTGTTTAACAGCTTTTAGGGAGACTATCCTTTGTGAAAAAATCAGCTGAATTTTGACATAGAAGATCAGAAGAGGCTTGTCTGCCCTTGTTTACATGGGGAAACACAGTTTTAGTAACTGGTTTAAGATTATGCATGTTGCTTTCCATGAAAGCCACTTATTATTTTATTATTATTGTTATTATTATTATTTTGATTGTTTAAAAAAGATACTGCTTTAAATTTTATGAAAATAAAACTTTTGGTTAGAAGTAAAAAAAAGATGTATATTGTTACATTACAAAAAAAAAGCAAGAAACTGCTGAAAATGAAAGCAAAACAACTTTTTCATTTCTAAAGAGACTATTGCACTCCAGTGTTTAACAAAACAGGCGGGTGTGCCGCTCAGAGGAGCTGTAATAGAAATCGTCTTAAAAGTCACTTAAAATCAGAGATGACTTTCCGTAGCCCTGCACATGTGAGTGGTTCTCACTATATATAGACATAGAGCCCACTTGCATTCCAAAAAAAAAAGGCAGCTGGGTTCCTATGGGTGGCCTGTCCCAGGGGAGATAATACTTCATTTGAGATAATCAGAAGCTGTATGAATATGTTTTGGTGTGACTTGTTTCAAGTAGTTCTTCATGTTTTCAGGAAATCTGATGGGTATGGTACCAGGATGATAAATAAGTGCCCCTTTTCTTCACTTTCTTTTTTCTTTCTTTCCTCCCACTGCAAAATAAAGTGTTTTGTGTGTGAGTGGAAATGAAGTACACATTTGGATCTGCTGGTGAATTTGGCTGTCATGTGCATACACAACCACTGGGTGAGAGGAAGTTCCTTGTGAGAAAAAAATATTAACTTGCTCTTTCGTCTGTGTAAAAGTGAGGTATCCATCTACAAACACAGCTGGAAAACAACATAATCTGCGTTTCCTTTCTTAAGGGAAAGTGAAAAACCTCAAAAATTCCCCATTTTGAAGTGGCAGTCATTTTCCTTTAAACAAGGATACCTGGTGCCCCCTGGCGGCAGTGGGAAGCCCACAGGGAGGGAGTGTGGGACAGGTGGGTGATGAAGGCTGGGTACCGTGGCTGACAGCAGCCAAATATGTCCAGCACTTCTCCCCCTGTAGAGAGAGGCACCACAAACCAAACCATTTGCCTCATGCTTCATTTGCCTTACTATTTCATGCAGTGTTCAGAAGCCTCCATGCCTCTGGAAGGCACTGCTCTGCTGCCAAGCTGGGGCCACATAGCATCATGGTTCCCAGCAAGAGGAGCTTTTAGAGGAGAAGAGCAAAGGGAAACATATTGATGGTCTTTCCTCATTCCTTTTTCCTGGCGCTGCAGCAGTTGCTGTGGTGTTTGTACTACAGAGGGGGAAATCAGAGGTGGAATATTCCCTGTGAAGTACTTTCTTTGGAAAGGTCTCTGTTCATCATCAGATTATGAAAGTGAGATTTGTAAATGACTGGTTTACCTTTCTTTACCCTTACTTTGTTTTTTGACTGCCTATGTCCTGTTTCACTAGATAGTGTTCAATTTAATTTTGAAGTAAGTCCTTACAAATGCTGCTTTGATTATGCTAAGCCTATTTCTGAATTGAAATAATTGCCATACTGGATTTAGCCTCAGCATTTCTGTAATGCTGCTTTTTTCCGTTTTTGGACAAAACTGATTTATTTGTGGTAGGTAGGTATATAATTGGGGTTTAACGTCACAGCTCCCTGAAGGTATTTCTAGCTGGAAAAATTACCATTTTATAGTTTCAAGCTAACAGAAAAATGCACAGGTTCAAGAGACTCAGCAAGACCTCCATGATTATAGCTATTAAAAATTTCAATCAGAGGATTTTAGTTAATCAGAGTGTTTTTTCCTCAGTGCAGTTTCCCTGCCTGTACTGAAAAATACTGAGGAATACAAAAGAAAAATCTCTTGAGAGTTAATAGTACACCAAACCCTGACCCCAAGGAGGCAAAGCTGGTTTCCCCTGTCCTTAAAAAGCAGTGTGCTTACTTGGCTGAAAGCAGAGTTTGCTCCTCTCCTTGCCTGCCTTGGCTTTGAAGATTTGTGGCCCAAAATGAGGACAGCCCGGCATCTTTTCACCTTTTTGTCTTACTGAATGGAGCCACGGGGTTTCCCCTCTCACTCGTTTCACCTTCATGCCCTTTTGTAAAAACCAGCACAGCCCCAAGGAACTGGAGTTTCTCAGCTCTGACGAATGGGAGCATTGACTTTGGCAGCAGTTGGGGGCAGGCTCAGTTGATCCGCCTCTGTGCATGGTCCCTGCAGGTCCTGGGTAAGTGGATGCGCAGCAGAGGTGCCTCTTCCCTGCTGTGTTCAGGTGTGTTTCACGTCTGCTTTCCTCAAATGGATTTTCTTTTTTCAAGTTTATTTTAATTATTATGGTGTTCCCAAAAACTTATTTGGAGGGTGCTTTCCTGGCTGGTGGGCAAGGCACGTGATGCCCCTGGCACCTGCTGTCAGTGTGTGTTGCAAGAAAAAGGATCAGTCGCTGGTTTTCTGAACAAGTCTTACTGTTTCTGGTCCAAAAGAAAGGGATCGAAGATACTGGTTGATAGGTTACATAAGGTGTGTATGTTAAATGTTCAAGTTTATGTGGTTTTTATATATATATATAAATATATATATATTCAGTTGGGAGTCTGGAATAACTCCAGTGTGTGGATTAAAAGTAAACTATTACTGATGATAAAGCACTAAATAAAACATAGTATTTATTTATGAAAATGCATAAATGACAAATTGCCGCAACGGTGCTGTATAGGAAAATAAAGAGAGAGATATATATGTGAGGAGACACACTCTGAGAAAGCAAAAGGTCTGCGGTTGTTTGACTAGTGCCTGCCCATTTTCTCCCAGGACTTGAAAGGCCAGATTTTACCCGCTGTAATTAGTGCTATTGTAAAGGGATATTCCTAAGGCCTAAGAAAACAGCCTAAGGCAAGAGTAGAAGTCATTCTAGCACTGTGACATTCAAGTTACCAGCTGCATGGTCGACTTTCCGCAACACTTAGTGTATTGTGGTTTTAGCAAGTACAGTGACTACAGGTTAGTACGTTTGTTTTGCCAGGTGTGGCCTTTTAATATCACTTCCAGATTTTGGTAGTTTCGCAGTTCACATTGATGAAGGCTTGGAAGTCAGTGGTGAAGATAATTGTGGCTTCAGTGCCCACAAGTCTGGAAAGCCGGTTTTGAAATGTAAATCACTGAAGGAAGTGCAGTTTAGTGACTTATTGATACAGATAAGATGGCAGAAGAACAGAAAAACCAACTCACCAAGATAAAAGAGCTGCCATCTAACAACTGCTATCCTTTCTCTAGCACAAAGTTATTTCTGTTAAAGAAAAAGTTGACAATGTAAAGACTAAGAAACTAATTTGTGTTCTTTTTTGAGAACCAGTGCCTTATTAAACCTGTAAATACTGTAATTAGAAAACGTGGGGAACAAACTGTGTTACATTGTATTTGTTCAAACTGTATATGGTTGCTTTAACATTCCCCCCAAATAAAATTGTTTCCATCTCCCCATGAAAGAGGTTGCTTTTACTTTTGTTTACTGCTCATGTGCTGAAAGAGCACCACATTTGGGTTCAATTTCCCTGGCTAGATTGTTTTGACCATGCCTCATTTTATGTATTTATTTTAAATAAGATTTTTCCTCTGAGCAAACAAGTAAACAACAAGATGTTGCATATGTTTTCACTGGCACGAAAAAGCATCACCCGTTTTCACAACTCAGTGAAGAGAGAAATAGTAATTAAAATAGTGTTATCACTAATAGAGCAGTCACATTTTGTGGCTGATTATGTAAATCTATAGAAATTTGGCATTCGCATATTTTTGTGAGGCCCCCTCTTCCTTTCTTTCCCCCACATATTTATGAATTGTGACTATTTTTAAAAGCAGAAGAGGTTATCTGTGCACGAAGCTATAATTTCTAGCCATGTGCTTCAGGGGAAAAAAATTGCAGCCTACATACATTGTGTCAGCTGAAACGTGGTGCTGCTTAATACTGAGAGATGTTGGAGCATATGCATCTCGACGTATAGGGAGATATTTGTGTGTATTTGTATGTACAGCCTGAGCTCTCTTCTCGTTCTGCAGTGCTGTGTTGCAGCATGCAGCGTTCAGCTCATTCCTAACGTGTATTAATCACCTTGTCCGTTACTTTCAGAGTACATGTGTAAACGGCATTCTTCCCTTGAGCCTCATCTTAGTGCTAACACAGACCAGGCAACCCTCCTGCTTTGGCCCAGGCCGTCTGCCACCAGCAGCAGAGCTTTTCAGTTACTCTCCTGCAGCATTTCCACATTCCCTTGGCCAGGCCATGTCTAGGTGCAAAAGCCCCATGCTTGCTGCACGTTGTCCCTGGCATGGTCCTTGTAGCCTGTAGTTTTGGGGCTGCTTCTGTCCCGCCCCTCCCTCCCCCCCAGCCAGCTGCATGGTGCTGCAGGTGATTTGGTGCTCCAGCACAGCCTGTCTGGGCTTCCCCTTCTCCAGCGTGCTGCTGAGATAGGTGTTTCTGCAGCTGCCCTCTGTTCCTCCAACCCTGCTAGCTTTTTCCACTAACTTTCTAGGTACGGCTTTTTAGGGCAGCCCTAGGTTCTGTTCTCATTTTCTTTGCTCTCCACCTTGTGAGATGCATAGCTGTTTATCCTTGGGCTTAGCTACCCGTATCTTCTGGAGCCACAGGTGACATCAGGATTGTTTTGCTTCCATTCAGTGTTGTCAGAGTCATGCTACTGTCCCGTGCCAAAGCTAGAGCTCTGCTTCCCTGTGATGCACACCGAACAGTGCTTTACACTGCTCGGGAAGGAGAGCTGCAGTCCCACCTCCAAATGCAAACACCGCAGCAGACACTTCCAGGAGTCTCAGAACAGGTAGAGGTGAGGTACATGACGGAAAAGTCCTTGAAGACAGCTAGTCCAGAGGAGGACAACAAAGATGATGATCAGAGGGCTGAGGCACCTCTCTATGAAGGCACTCTGAGACAGTTGGGCTTGTTCAGCCTTGTAGAAGAGAATGCTCTGGGGAGACTTTAGAGCAGCCTTCAACTATCTAAAGGGGGCCGACAAGAAATTTGGAGAGGGACTTTTTACAAGGGCATGTAGTGACAGGACAAGGGGGAATGGCTTTAAGCTGAAAGAGGGTAGATTTAGACTGGATATTGGGAAGAAGCTACTGTGAGTGTGGTGGGGCACTGGCACAGGTTGCCCAGAGAAGTTGTGAATGCCTCATCCCTGGAAGTGTTCAAAGCCAGGATGGGGCTTTGAGCAACCTGATATAGTGAGTGGAAGGCAGGAACTACATGATCTTTAAGATCCTTGCTAACCCGAACCATCCTATGATTCTATGGTAGGAGAGAACTGCTTGGCCAATACAAGGCTGCAGGCTATAGCAGACCCAACCCATGGGGGTGTCAGAAACCAAAGGAAACTTTGTTTGGCAATACATGTAGACAGGGCGAAAATAGTGGGATGGACAGGAAAAAGCTTGTCTCTTGTGAAAGCTAAGTGTGCAAAGGGAAAGGCAGACAGACACCAGGAAATCTAAAAGCAGTGACTGTGTCAAAAGCAGGCATCTTAATTTTGCAGAAACTAGCCCTGCCTGCAGCTCAGCTCTCTTTGACAGTGGGATCATATGGTTGGTAAAGTTACCATTGAAGAAGTTATGCTGTGTGTCCCTTGGGATACAGCTCTTCATGTCATAGCTCCAAGTCCTCTTCATATATAATCACCTACCTCTTCCTATTACAGAGAAGATGATAACAATGAAATTAAAAAAAATGAATAGTTCTCCCTTCATGTTGCTGAAGGTGCAGTGGCTTTTGGATAGAGTAAACCTGTCACTGGTGCTTGGCTGTAGCTCTGTGCCGTACTCAATGTACTTGAGCAAGCCCAGCATTTCATCCGGTCTCAGAGCATCAGGTCTTGGCTCAGTTAGTTAGCTGCCAGTCCTGCCACACACAGTTCCGTTCCCATAGCTGCAAGGGACAGCCACACGAGCTGATACTGTGCGGCTGCCCATGTCTGCCCTCCTGCCAAGAATCTTTTGAGCAGAGTTTTTAAGAAACTAAGTAAAAGGCTCCTCTTTCCTTCCCAGCCTCCAGGAACTAAACAATTGAACACAAGGTAGTGGTGCTTTTTTTTTTTTTTTTCCAGTTGCTTATAAATATAATTTATTACATGTTTAAAAATTCTTTCTTACACTTTGTACATGTCAGGCTGACAGAATAAATGCAGGCATTTACAAACAGAGGGAAAAGGGGTGGTGAGAGTGTAAGAGGCACACTCAGAACTAGTAAACCACACCTCCACTATACAGCAATACAAATAATGCAATGGCTAGCACTTCTCTGGTAGTAAGTCAGTCTTTAGAAAAGGAATTGCATAGAAGATACAGCAATAGGGAAATCAAAATCAAAATAGTTCTTCAGATCTGAATAGCAAAGAAAATAAATCCCACGAAATCTGGTAGAGCTGAAACATGGGAAGTGGAGGGGAAACGCAATACACCCTCTTGGCCCAGGTTGCACAGACATTTCATTTCCTATGGGCCCTTCTTCTTTGCTTTGGAAAGGTACCAAAGGTACCATCTTTCTTACATTTTTATTGTTATCATTCAACATTAACAGACAGACTGTGCGTTAGCAAAAAAGTCTACCACACAGATGTGCCAAAACAGTAATGCCAGGTAATGCCACAACTTCTCTGTCTTGGCTGTGTCGCACATCCTGTTCCAAGGTAGGTTATCGGCTCATGGCTCAGGGGTGTATTTGCAAGGTGCCTTACAAGATCTATGGGAGATGTGTTTTGCAGCTTCTTCTGCCTAATTTTGTTTACTTTCCAGACTGGTTTTGCTTTCTGTTCGTGTTGTTTGAGCTCCCAAATTTACTTGCAATCCATAGCAAGAGCCAGCTGGCAGCAGCCAAAGAGGATCTTCGGGCCAAACAAGCTTTTCTCATCTAGGGCTATTGTCCCACCAGCTGCAACTGGCAGCTGGAGACCAGAGTGCCAGTACTCGGAGACCCACCTCACCACTGAGGGATGGCCCTGCCTGATTACATCCTGCTTCTTCACAGGCATCCAGAAGTTACTCGCATGCCACAGCATGGGATGCTCCGGGAGAAAAGGCCAGGCCCAGGGTACAGCAAACACAGCAATTAATTAATCTCTTTCTTTGTAAGCAGTTGAGGAGACTGAACCACTATTAAATACATTTAACCAACATCACAGAAAATGTGAAATACCTATTTGGTGGTAGAGGCTTGTGGGAACTCTGGATTATCGTTGCTTTTTTGTACAGTCAGAGCTTATCAAAGGACTTTCAGATAAAGGGATTTTCAGATTTCAGGGAGCAGGTGTCAAGCTCAAAGTACAAGTAAGTAAATAAACTAAATGCTGCTATTTCAAGCGAGGAGCTTGACCTAGCAAACTCAAGGGCTCATTTCTGTGGCTTTGGTTCAAGTCCAGTTCTAGTTCCTTGCCAGGTTTTATTCTGTTGGCTCTCGCTGTACTGCTTGTTTGACCTTGCAGTGATGATACGGCACTTAATTTTGACCTTCACCTTCACAAGCAAAGGTTGGTCATAAGAGGATGCCCACAACTGACATCAGAGCTAAAGGCATCCAGCAGTAGGTGTCCTTTATTTTCTTCTCTGTATGTGTGTATATATACACACACACTTCACATTTCTGTTAAATTCCCGCTTCAAAGCGTGTCTGAGATGATACCTGCTTCAGCATTTAAGAATCTGCAGTGCAGCTCATTTTATGAGCTCAAGCTACTCATACACAACCTAGGAACAGATTGTGGTGATGACCCCAGAGTCAATATGTCATGGGAGTCCCTGTAGGAAAAGGGCCAAAGGTTTGGTTTCCATTCACAAACTACTCACATCTTTGCACTGCCTGCCACTAAGTAAGCCAGCCTGCAAACAGTTAATTACTTCGTGGCCAGAGTAATACCTGAAAAGACTTCTGAACACTTATTAAAATAGTTTACAAAGTGTCCTGGACATGAATTAAAAAAGAAACAAACAAAACCACCTCACCAGTATAATCTTGTTTAGAAGTAACCTCAGAGCTGTGGTAACTACTTGGCTAGAGCATACAATGGTCTAAGGACATCCCCCCACCCTGCCCCTTTCCCATACCCCCACACCCCAAAACAAGAAGAAGAGGAGAATGAAAAGAAACTATTGTAGGTAGCAATGCAAGACATGAGGACACTGTCCACAATGGGGGGCTTACAGCATGTAAATACATTTATTCTATATGTAAGCAACAGAAAGAGTGAGAAACCCAAGGAACAGAGATGTTTTGCTCTGTGGGCATCCCAGGCTCCAATATGTTTTGTGAGTGTCTGCATTTCTGACAGCAGTACAGGGAAAAAAAAGAGTCTTGGTCTCGTATGGAAGCAAATCCTGACTGAAGAGACCCTCACTGCCTCAAAACTTCTGAGATTCAGTAAAGCAGCACTAAGGTCTTGCACTGTTCAGTGAGATACAGTAGATCAGCTGTGATCAGAAAACTCTGAAAAAACCCAACCACACCCCCGACTTACCCTATACACCAACAGCCACCTTTACAAGAACACAACACAAGAGGAACTGAAGAAAAAAATCAGGTGAAAAGGACTGCCTCCAAGACTGTTTCTTACTCGGAAAGAAAAGATTTTCCTTGAAGTCAGTAGATATTTTATATA
>NW_009939716.1:0-311 GCF_000696875.1 Nestor notabilis
CCTGCTTGCTCCAGGGCCAAACTGTGCAGGGTCCATCATTGCTCGTACAGGAAAGAAGGAGGACATTAACCCAGGAAACTGGGAACTAGTAACAAAAAAAAACCACATCAAAAAAAGGGGGAAGAGGAATATTAGCAACCAGGGGATTCCTCCTAAACCTGATGTCCACACCCAGAACCACTTCACAGTCCTGCAAGGGGCTAATGATGAAAGACCCAGCACATCAAATGAACATCCTGCTGATGCACCAGTAAAGAGGATCACTACTGGTGCCTCCAGGAAATGGCGGCGGGGCATATGAGGACGGGGCA
>NW_009939716.1:385-1380 GCF_000696875.1 Nestor notabilis
AGATTTTGCAGAGAGGCTGCCTGGTTTAGTAAGTCCCACTGACTATTACTCCCTTCTAGTAGTCCATGTGGGTGCTAGTGATATAGACAGCAGTAACCTGGAGAACATTAAGGATGACTACAGAGCCCTGGGAGAGGTGGTTAGGGGCTCTGGACCTCAGATAATTTTTTCATCGATTCTCCAGGATAAAGAGGAGGACTTCAAAAAAGCTAGGCACATTTGGCAGGTTAATAAATGTTCAGAACGGTGGTGCCATAGTCAGGGGTTTGGTTATTTAGAACATTGGGCTCGATTTGGTAGGCCAGATCTACTGGAGACTGATGGAGCTGGTCTGATCAGGGGAAGAGCTGAGGGGATGAAGGCACGGACCCAGAGCATCTTCATGCAGTGAATCGCTTTATTGCCTACTGCTCTAACTTTTTATACCATTCTAACAACAGTTATTTTTAGCCTATTGATTTAGCTTTTATACCATTCTATTTGTAGCCAATCATGTTTAGTTCCCGACATATAGTTTGTTGGTTAACACTGCTTGCTTTCTCACAGCCAGTACCAGATTATCCAGTCATGCTCTCTCCTCCTCAGCCAGCTGGGTTGCTCTGCTTGATTGTACTTTGTTTCTTCTTTAACTCTTTCTTCTCCAGCCAAGCAGTTACTTCTCCTTGGCAGTAATCAAATAGTTTCCATTGTCTCCCACATTTCCCCCTTCTTTATTTATCTGCGAAAGCGCAAGGTTCTCATATAACTGTGTTTCCATAACCTGATTCATACTTCGTTTGATTGATCATTGATCACAAGAAAAAACACAAGGAAGACATCAGGCAATCATTGATACAGCAATTAGAGCTACTGAAATAAACCCTGGGATATTTTTGACCTACAGTACAAAATTCCCAAACCATGAAAACAGACTGAAAGCGTCCCACCCCTGATTTCGCTGCAAGTCTTTGTTTAGATCTTTCGGTTTTTGGATACTCTTATGAATCGATTTTGAG
>NW_009939717.1:0-2903 GCF_000696875.1 Nestor notabilis
GGGGTCGTGCTGGGCGGCTGCTGTCCTGCACACGGGTTTCAGGCGTCGCTATTAAAACTTGGCCGCGGGTAACCACCATCGACAGTGCTGGTGCTAGAAGAGGACGGGGTCCAGCATACTCCCCGAATTAGGAAAACATACGGAATACGCCGAGTCTCTTGGATTTAACATAGTTTTGATCCTCCTCTGTGCCAGTCTCCCAAACTTCCATCCTGCTCCCCATTTCCTTTAGCTGCCGTTTCTTGCAGCGTTACACTCTGTTGCAGCCTGGACAAAGGGGTTTTCCTTCTTTCTCCTTGTACTTTCTAAGTGATGCATCCTTGGAGTTTGAGTTCTGACTGGTTCAGGAAGCCTGTGTAAGGCCAAGCGTCCTTTAAGCCCTGTCCTACCCATGTTAAACAGCCGGTGCATGGTTCCCGTTCCTGGTTTTCCATTGTGTAACAAGGCAGGTACAGCCAGGAGCAGCACAGAGCTTGGTACCTTCCAGGTTCTGTGGTCAGCTGGAGACTGAATGTGGTAGCTGCTCACCTGGAGTAGTTCAGGACTTGGCTTTAGGGCTCAGGTCCTCAGGCTCTAGGTGAGAGTAACCTACAACATAATTCTTTGGACATACACCAATTCACGTCTCTAATCATCAGGCCAGAGAAGCATCAATTCCATCTGTTTAGTCTTCCCTTTGCTCTAGCAAACACACTAAGCTTACAGGAGGTAGGGAAAACAATGGGAAGATGTTGTGTAATTTAAAGGAGAGAGGCTGTTACCCTAAATAGACGTTACTGTCCAAGCTTCATGAACCACTGACACACACAGAGTGGGATAAAGGCAGGAGGAAAGAGCTCTCAGTAGCAATTACAACAGAGCTGAAGTGACAGCCTCCCCGATCAGCTGGGGTGGTGTGAGTTATGGGTTAATGTAAAATGCAAGTCTTTGCATATTTAACATGTCTCTCAATTTCTGTTTCTGATTCCCAGATCTATTATAAAGTTATTAAAGAAATTGAGCCAGGAGAAGAGCTCTTGGTGTATTTGAAGGAAGGTGGTTATTCACTTGGGAACATGGCGCCCAGCATGGAAGGTAAGGCCTCCTTTTGCCAGACAGGACTTTCTGCACCTCTCACCAGCACACCTGGAATGTTGAGATCCTCACTCAGTGCTGAACTGGGAGAAAACCCTGATCCAGGACCTGCCCCTCCTGTCACTGTTCATGTTTTGTGCTCATTTTCACTCTCAGTCAATGATAGCCAGTTTTATTAACCTCAAGGCATGCAACAGATTAATTTGCTGCTTGTCTTTGTGGAACAGTGTGGTTTGGAATATGACTGGAGGTGCCTTTTGAATCCCCAGTGTCCCCATGTTTCTTTGGGTGTAATAAAGATGCTCCAAGCCATCCCAAGGCTTGAAAAATGCTGGTCTCTAGTGGTTCGATTACATGGAAAAGGGGGTTTGGGGCAGAGGATGGAAGAGTCATCTCTAGAATTATTGTTGCTAGAATACAGACACCTCTGAAACCCTGAGAGCAAGTGCGTTTCTCAGCATTGCTCTGGGTTCGGTTCTGACTGCTGTTGGGGATCCACAGAGCCTGTCCGCACGTTGTGCAGTGGAAGTGATCTCTTAGGAAGACTGGCAGTGGTGCACTACATCCTGCCCGGAAGTATTATAAAGACAAGGCAACGGCACAGACATATCTGGAGTAGTAAAACCCCGCAGATGTACTGAAAATGGTTGTTTGCACGCCATGAGGTGGGTGCCCTGTGGCAGGGAGGTGCAGTGTCACCCGAAAGGGTGGGTAAATCCCTTGGGACTTGCAAACCTCTGCACTGTGTCAGAGGATTCTTGCCTTCCTTGATGCCCAGTGACAGTGGGAGTTGGAGAACGATGCAAAAGGAACATGACTTCTCTCAAGTGGTGACGAGGCTGTATGACTTGTCTTCTGCTCATTCCTCGAATGTAGAGCCTGCTGCAGGTCTCACATTATGATTTATGACTAATTCCTATACACATGTTCTCCTCTGCCAGCTGTTTTTAAACCATGAGTTGGAAATACTGTTCTATATAATGAATCACTGCAATTGGACTTGTCTCACTTGGGCATCCTGCAGTACATCTGTTTTCTTTCACCTGTATCTCAATATAATTTTCACATTTGTGGTGGAACCCTTTAAGAGTGTAAAAATATTAGTTGGAATATTTCTGCAGAGGTAGGTGGTTTGAGGGCTGGTGCTGCTGAAAGCTCTGTTACTGAAGGTCCAGGGCTGAAGTGATGTCAAGTTTGGGATTCTTTTTTCAGCCTTATTCCCCCCAAAGTTAATCATTTCCTTGAGACCAACACACAGGGATGAGTAATTTCTGTTTTCCAGTGAGGGAGTAAAGCAGACCTGTTCTTTGATGTCAGGGAGAAATGAGAAGGAAAACCCACCACTGTTTTGCATTTCAGTTTCTAATAAGCTTTTATTTGAAAGAGCAGAAAGTGCTCCTTGTTTTCCACCTTTGTCCCTGTGTAACATCTCTCTGTATCTTCCTGGCAGTGTCTAGTGCTTTTGCTGCATAATTGCTTTCAAATTCTAATAGGCCAACATTAAATATATGACTTCTTAACACTTTCTACTTTGAGCCCTGCTATCTCCCTGCTGCCTCCCTCGCACCCCCATCTCCAGCCTGAATTAACACGAAAGAAAATGCAAAATTGCTCAGCACAAAGATAATTATCATAAAAATCTTTTCTCCAAACCCCAGCCAAACACAGCAGACCCCTTATCACTGCAGGAATTTTGAGTAGGGCACTTGAACTCCTTTGAGATTCAAGTCTGGTAGATTAGCATGTAGATGCCACATAATTGTGTTCCCCTTGGTTTCTCTGAAAGCTATTAGGCACTGATTTATTTTTCTGCTACATTCCTGCTTTAG
>NW_009939717.1:2934-38441 GCF_000696875.1 Nestor notabilis
GTGTTACTGATGGAACTCCAGATAGGCACATAGAACCAGGGATTTGACAAACAAGACGTGGGGAACAGGCAGCAGTTTTTTTGTAGCTGGATTTTCCTTTCCTTTTTATCCCCTTCTCCCTGCAAGGTACTGAAGTCGGATCCTGCTTTTGAAGGGCAGTATTGTCGTTTGTAGTACTTACAGAAAGAAGGAAACTTTGATGAGAACTAGTTTTGAAGGGCAATATTTTTATTTTTGGTGCTTAAAGAAGGAAGAAAAACCCTTCAGCGAACCTGAAGCCTACAAACTGTGTCTGATACAGAGGCACTAAATCCATTCCAGGACTCCTTAGTTGAGTCCTGGGCCTCCCTCCTTCCTTAGGTTTTGTTTTTGCAGGGTGATGGGCTGGTCCTTAGCGTACAGGTCAGTTCCTTTCCCTGCAGCACTATTTATTGAGGTCTAATCTCCAATGTTCTGAAGCTCAGAAGTGGGAATGCCAGAAGAATGGGTGTTAGATACTGATGTGATATAATCAGCCACTTTACCAGCTCATCAGTCCTTCCTCTGTTTAACCTGTCTGAGCATCAAAATAGTATTTGCAACATGAATAACATGTGGCTACAAGGGTTTGAATCCTATTTTTGTCCATTCTCTAATTCTTTTCAGTAAAAATTTCTTTTTCCAAACCCAAATGTTCGGAAACACATACATTTCTTTTTTATCATCCATCTTCTCTATCTATGAAGAAGCCGTTGGTTTTTGGGGATGGAAGAGGAACATCGTTGTTGCTCAAGCACAAGCCTGTACAAAATACACGGGGTTTCTCAGTTCAGTGACATGCAAGAGCTGTAAAGGCTGTGTAGCTCTGAAAGCAGCACGTGCAAAAGCGCTGTGACAGTTATTACTGAGGCAGTCAATGTATTTGTCTGTCTGTCTAGTCTGTAATCTGATAGGAAGGACAAAAATGCATTATCTCATTGATAACAACAGGTTGTATACTCTGGGAGGGGATGCTTGTGAGTCCAGCTGAGCCAAGTATGCAGTAAGTTATGCTCAGTGGCTGGTTTTCCAAACTCAAAGTGGATTTCTGGTTCTTGGAGGATAGTTTGGGCAAAAGAAGACCCAATTAATCCTGTAGATCTCAGGCTGAAGTAGGAAGTGTTTAGTGTGGATGTGCAGAAGGTATTTTGATGTGTTTTCTGTGGAGTCAAAACAAAAAGAAGGAAAAAAACCACCTGTTTCCTCTATTCCAAGTTCTCATGTCTGGGGAATTGCCGGTTGGAGCAGGAGAGATGCTGGAGTTTTGTGGGAGCTTCTCAAGAAGCAGTTTCCAGGCTGGGGGACTTTTGGTTGCCCCTACAGAAAAGCTTCTCATGTCGTGTCGAGCAAAGAGGAGAAACAGCAAGTCTGGGGGTGAATTCCGAGGCAGACAAACCCCGTGCCAGGGCAGGTCCACGTTAGCTGGTGTCAGTGAGGGATTTATCCTGTTACTCCACAGTTCAGTGGGCTGCATGAGTCAGATGAACTTCTATCCCACGTACCAAAAGTGAGGTCATGGCTGTTAGTGCCAGTGACACTGTGAGGGCAGCCTGACGTCTGAGACTCTGAAACCCCAACGGGGTAGCAGAGAAACACTTGTTTTGGAGGTGATTTGTTTCACTAATGATGAGGAGTGATGCAGGAGATCACTGCCTCGGCCCATGCAGTGCGTGTGCTCTGACATTGGATGCTGTTATGCTTGTCTCACCCTAAATATGGATGTATGGAGAGAGAAGAGGTACCCAAACACACCAAACCCAGCCCTCACCCCTCCCATGCTGCTCACACTGGGAATGATTTGGGTTCATAAACTCGTGCAGATGAAGTCTCACATTCTGCCAGGTAACTCTGCATGCTTCGTGCTGCTGTTACAAGTAAAAGGCAATAACAAGACATACCATGATACTGCAGATCCTTTTTTTCTTTTTCCTCATAAAAAGTAGTTTGGATTATTTTAATGGTAGGTTATACACAGTCTTTTGATACTGCTGGGTAGTTCTTTATATCCTGATTTCCAGGTTTCCTGCCCCAGGGACATAAAACACATGAGATTCGTAGTGGTGTACTGCTCTACAAAGTGCTAGTAAACAGAATTTCTCTAAGGAGTAGAGCACAGCCTGAACCACTTCATTGTGAGGCTGCTGATAGCAATTTCAGAGCATATGATCTGTCAAACGGAGTTGAAATGGGTAAGATGTGGGTATTTTCTTCCCTTAGGTCTTGTTTTTTAGTCAAAATCCCTTCCCACCCCTAAAGTTAAATGTTGACCTGATGGATTTTACTGCTTTTACATCCCTCTCTTCTGCAGGTCAGGAAATCCCGTAGCACCCCTGTATTGTATTCATTCCCTGTGTAAATGGGCAGAGTGCCACAAGCACAGCGCTTGGGTGAACAGCCCGGCTCTGCTGCTCGTGCCTCTTTCCTTTTTCACTGTTCGTGACTGTTTCCAGCTCGTGGGCATGTCGATGCTTTCCGTGTAGGTGTGGGCCACGTTGGGTTTCATCTGCCTACGTAGCTCTGCTGTGGCAGCTTATGGGATCTGGTCTGAGTCACCGCAGCAGCACGTCGCAGGCTCCCCAGCGTGCAGGGGCTGGGGGTGAAAACCGCAGGGTCTGAGCAGGCTGCGTCGAGGGAAGCAGCAGAGGGAGAGCAGTGCCCGTCTCCGGGTGGTGCTGCCTTGTGCCGTGGCTTCCTTTTAACAGAATTAACCCTGATTTATATAAAACACAATTTGAGGCCTTAAAGCACGGCCTCAGTGGTTGTGATTGTGCAAAACTGGGCAAGCCAAGAGTTTCCTGAAAGGTTGTAGGCTTTGAAAACAGCTCGAAGCAGAGATCGGCCCCATCACCCCCTTCCCTGCAGAGCAGCAGGGGTGGATCAGCTCCATCACAGCGCTGGCTTTTGGCTGCATCCCTGAGAATCTTTCCACTCTTCCCTTGAGCTCATGCGTTTTACCACAAGCTTTTCTTTCGGAAGTCAAGTTATCAGGAAAAGGGAACAACGCTTAGTATGAAGGGGAGCCTGGGGTGCAGAGGAAGAGGGTGAGGAGGGCAGGGTACTGCGGCAGGTCGCTGGGAAGCTGCTGTTCCGGGCTGGAGGAACCCGGAGTTATCCCGACTCCCTCGCAGGGGTTGTTCTGGAAAATTTACAGCTCCGAGCCGATTGTTTGGCTTGGCACTATGGTCAGGATGCTGCCTTGTAAACTTAATAATAGCTGCCCTCTTTTTAATTTGTTTGACCTTGACTGCAGTAATTTATTATGTGCATTACATCTTTCTCTTTCTTTAAAGACAAAAAGGCCCAACAGCAAAGCATTAAGCATTTGGTTGGCTTTGCTTTCCTGCGTGGAGCTCTGGTTTGGAGCTCCTCGGGGTTGATGGCTCACTCTGCCTCGGCAGTTGTGCCGGATGAGCCAGGGGGATAACTCTAGAAAGACATTTTCTTAGAAAGGAGCTTCTCCAGGTCTGAGCTGTGGCAATTTGCTTCTCCCAGTATCTGTCTTTACACGGGTGGGGTTTGTTCCTTTTTTCCCTGGTGGCCCCTGCTGAGGAAAAGCTCGCTCCTATTTCCCAAAAACCTCATTGCAAACAATACAATACTCCAGAATTGCCCCAGTTTTTGGTGTATCTGCTAATTCTTGTAGGTGTTTTTGTCTCAGCAGAGGCCAGGACACAACAAACACGAGATCTCTCCTGCTTATATGGTGTGTACATTTTTGTCAATGCTCGCAGTGGAAGCAGTCTGCTGGCCTGGCTTTCCCTCCCCTCTCACTTGCAGATCTCTCTGTTTGGTAGATCCTCACAGGGTATTACCTGTTCCTCACAAGCTCAGCGTTGGGTGCAATAATGAGACTTGCTTGAACTTCCTGACGCACAAGTCAGAAGCATTTCTCTGTGTTGCAGAAGAGCACACGTTCCGCTGCGAGGACTGCGACGAGCTGTTCCAGTCCAAGCTCGACCTGCGGCGCCACAAGAAGTACGCCTGCAGCGCCGTCAGCTCCCTCTACGAGAGCCTGAGTGACGAGATCAAGCAGGAGGGTCTTGGAGATGGACAGGTCTATGAGTGCAAAGACTGCGAGAGGATGTTCCCCAATAAATACAGGTACCACACACTCGCCAGGCCCTCCCCTGCCTGCCCCTCTCCGTTAGTCCCGTACGGTCCATCTGGTGATGGGAGATGCAGGACAAGGTGGGAGCTGGGTGGCTCAGACCTTTCCATTCTCCATAGGGTTAAGGAATGTTTTTTTTAGGATCCTTCAATGTCTTTAGCTATTGGACAGCACTTTATTTCCCCTGGGTTTCATAGACTGTGATGCCTTTCATTACTCCTTGGCAGAAGCATCGGCAGATCACTGGCAGTGTAAAGCTGAAAGGGTTGTTCTCTGAATTCCCTTTGTGAGGGCTGTGACAGGTTGAGAGACCCGGTTAGCATCTGTGCAGCTCCCATGTGAGCCGGTTCTGAGGGACAACAGGGGTAACACGTTCTGCCAATATTTGTGTGAGCCCTTCTTGTATATGTAATTCTGGTCATTTGAATCAGTGGGTATAAAGAGGCACTATTACACTGAGAGCTCTTCATGTGGTGATGACTCCTCTGCAGAAGCAATTAAAAAATTCTAGTCCAATCAAATTTTCAGTTGTTTTTCTGTAAAGAAAAGGTTCATGTAAAGATTTTGTGTGATCCAGATGTTTTTGTAATAGAAATGTGAAAAGAGAGAAGATGGGATGTTCCCCAGCTCATATTTTTATTTGCAGTAATTATTCAGTTATTATTCTAAGACAACTCTAAACAAGATTTAAATGTCTCTTTAAAAGGAAAACTCTTTTGCCCAATAAGCTTTAACTGAACTTGGGCATCTTCCGAGCATAACGTGACAGTGATCACATACAGCTTTAAAGCAGGGACCTGTGAGATTTCTGATCCATTTGCAACATGAGACTCAAATGGTTAAATATTAGGAGCCAGTTTTATAAACTTGAGGGGGTTTTAATCCTTTTAGGATTGTGTTTATTTGCATGTTAAGCCTTTAACCCCTGAGCTGTGTTTTCAGGGTTTTCCCCACAGCGTAAGGACTCGAGTTTGCTCTGTTACCGGCACTGAAGTTCTCACTTCAGTTGACTTGTTAGATGAACAAACACCACACGCAGCAAGATTTGTTATAAAAGCGTGAGAACTGGCAATCCTTATGTCATAGAAAGAGCAAAACCATTGAGCTTTAGGCCAGTGTAAGGCCTGTTTCATTTCAGTTACAGATATAAAAGATGACGTTCACCAGCATCAGTCATTTTGAGCTTAATTATGTTGTTACTTTCAGATCTTTTATCTAGGTAAGTGAAGGAAAAAAATCTCTCTTAAAAACGTAGAGGAAGGTGAAACATGAAGAACATTCCAGTGGTTTATCTGTCCTGAACAGAGCTTGGCTCTTGGCTGGGTTGTGGGCACTGTAAAGGCAGTAACAGATCCTGTCTGCCAGTGATACCTGTGCAGTGGGTCTGTTGGCACAAGTGGATGTCTTTATTCCTCACCTCATGTTTCTATCTTGGCCACTTTCAATTAGACACCAGGAGGCTGCAATTCCCTTAATTATTGTTACCTGATGAGAAAAGGAAACTTCCTTTAAATGTTTTAAACATTCATGATTTTAGGTGAAATTCTCATTCTTTGACCTCTCTGACAGTGATAGAAACTTTCCCCTCTTCAGCTTCCAGCACTCTGGAGCCTTTATGTTCATTTAGGAAAGACCGTTTTGAAATGTGTCTCCTCTGTGTACCATCTTCGTATTTCCTGGCTCCTTTTGGCTCGGAGTAGCACTGGGTCCCTTTTGCAGGGGTTAAGAGAAGCAGAAAAGCTGTAAATCCCTTTTCCTCTTTCCACTTACCTCTGTGAGTAAGATGTTGAGAGTTTTCTGGGACAGCTTCTGGGTGTTCAAATGATGAGGCTGAGCTCAGGCCCCCGTTGCCCTTGATTTCTTGGGCAAAGTAGGTAAGACAGATCTCAATGTGGCTCACCTTGGGGCAAAAGTCTGTGTGTGCTGCATGGATTTCCAGGTTTTGAGCACCCTTGGGTGATGGAGAGCTCTTTTCAAGCCATTGCCAACTGCATTCAGGTGATTAGGGATGTTCCAAGTTGCAAGCCAGAGACCTGTACACTTGGAAAATGTTGGGAATTGTGCTAGGGGCTCCTGGCTTGTTGAGAACGTCACCTTTAGAACATGGATTCCAAATGTCTGGCTTGGGATTTTCTTAAGCAAGTAATAGAAAGTTCATTTTTTTTTGACAGGGCAAGGATAGAGTGAGCTCCATCACCGTCAGTCTGATGGATTTAGTGGAGCTGGGAGAGAGTGTGCACATCTATCCCTCCCCATCAATCCTGCTGCATTTTATGTACTGAGAAAGCCACTAAACCACTGAATATATCCAGTCTGTGTTCCTAGATGGCCTTATAATTTTTCAGAAGTTAATACAGATCAAATCAAGAGTGCCACTGGGGAACTGAAATTGAGCATTTAGCAGCTGACTAAATAAATAAATGTTTTGCTAATCCCAGTAGGTACTTGCCTCTAAACAGCATATTAGTTTGTCCATATTTGCTCTAAATAAACTCATAAATCACAGTTAGCAGGAGCGTATTTTTGTGTATGTATATGAAAGGTATAGATTTCTTTGTATGGGTAAAAAAATTTGTAGCGTTAAGGACATAATTTCTTGAGCAAAATGAATATTGCTTCTTTAAAATGAGTGGATTGGCAGTTTAGAAGGGGCATGTTCATGAATATTAAGGACCTGATCTGAAGGAAGAGGAGGTTCTTCAAGGGAGTAGCCGGCTGGTGGCTGCTTAGATTTGTATGTAGAGCTGCAGTCCCACCAGGCCCACTTGTGATGAAGCCAACTTCTACGTGGTTGCCCCAGTATGCCAGAAGATGCCCTCAGGGCACAAAGATGTCTGTGCAAGTAGTCTTTACACTGGGCATTTCAAAGGACCAGTGTCAGGTCCATTCTGCTTCACCTTGGGCAGGTCCTGCTGGGGATGCCAGTCCAGAGATGCCATCCAGAGAGAGTCAGAAGAGTGTGATCCTGAGGACAGGACAAGGCTAAGCCATTTCCTGGGTTTCCAGATCCCTTAGGCTCCATGGAAATGCCCAGGGCTTACCTGCTGTGAGGTTGTCCTGCAGCATTTAATGAAGACTGGCGGGATTTTCCAGTAGCGCTTAGTTTTAACATTCCTATAAAAAATACAGCCATGCTTTAAAGTTCCACAGGAATGGTTTCATACTGATCCGGGGGGATTCCAGGCAGGAGCAGGTTTCACAGCAGTTTGTCCTCCCTCCGAACTTGCAGTGAGGAGGAGCACTTGTAACTCCTGTTAAAGTATGGTGAAAGGTGGTGAAGGATGTGGATTTTCTTCCTTGGTTTCTCAGGGCTGGCCTGAGAGCTGTGGGATGGTTTAATGTGTTTTACAGCACTTGGTCTTCAATGGAATGGACCCCAGGGCTCTCTACCTACCCTGATGCCACCAGCAAGGTGTCACACCGGGTTTGGGGCTCAGTGAGATCCGTGGGGGAGGTACTTTGGAATTGGAGCACCCGGTGTGTTCCTCTGCAGAGCCATCCCTGCCGTGGCCCCGGGCCAGGAGCCGCTCTGGTTTGCCATCATCCTCCAGGTTTGGGAGAAGCTGCCAGTTGGCAGAGATTGAAATTGCCGAGTTAAGTAGTCAAAGATGTCTGACATCTAGAAGTGAAACGTGTTTGCACCTTATCACGTTTCTCTCCATCATTAAGTTGCTGTGTTCTGGGAAGCTGTGGGCTTTGTGCCCACCAGAACGGCAATGTGATAGTCTCAGCAGCAACAGCTAATATCTTGTCTTTCCCTGAGGGGATGCCATAGAAGCCTTGGTCACAAAGTGCTTATTTTTCCCGTCAGGAACCTGCAGGCTCAGGTCTGGTTTTACCTTCCTTTTCCCCCTTGCAAATGGACTCGGGTATTTAATAAGAAATACCATAAAACACAGTGGTATTCTGAGGCAGGATAGGGCAGCTTCCAGCTGTGAAATTAATGCCAAGAAAACCAAGGAAAGGCTATTTGTGTGTCGCTGCCCCTCTCACAGCCGATGAGCTGCTCGCCTCCTTTCACAGGGGTTGGTTCTGGAAACCCCCTGCACCCCACGGGTCTGCACTGGTTTCTCTATCACCAGCTCGGTCTTGCTTTCAAACCTCCCTGGTATGAGGCAGGAGGCCTGTAGCAGTGTCCACCTTGGCTGTGTGTGCCCAGGCCATGCCTGCCATTGAAGTCAACCTGTCTCTTTCTTCCCCAGCCTGGAGCAGCACATGGTGATCCACACTGAGGAGAGGGAGTACAAGTGCGACCAGTGTCCCAAGGCTTTCAACTGGAAATCCAACCTGATTCGGCACCAAATGTCTCACGACAGTGGGAAACGGTTTGAATGTGAAAACTGTGTTAAGGTACGGTGCAGGACATGGTGATTTGGGGCAGCTTTGCCTGGGTGAGGGTGCTGGGACCAGGGGAAAGGGGTCTGGAGCACGGGTGACACATTATGGCACGGTTTGGTGTCCTGGCATGGTGGGGAGTGTGGCGACGCAGATTGAGTGGTGTGCCCGGACAGCATCTCTGTTGGGATGTGGAGCTCAGCCTTGCCGTGAGCAGCTCACCTTGGCCTATTCCCAGGTATTAGAGTGTCTGCAGGGATAGGGGTGAGCTCTGTGCAGGGCAGTTGGTGAGGACAGCACACGATGGAGGGTGAGCAGGCAGCCGGGCACGGCTCAGCCCTGCTCAGTACCTTGCAGCGGGCGGTGAATTCCCTGCACACCTAATCCGGGAGCCGTGGTGACACCCCGAAATACAGCCAAGCTTTTCACACAGACACTCCTCTCCCCCAGCTTTGTTTCCCTTCCCTCACGGCCTGTTCTCTTGCAGGTATTCACTGACCCCAGCAACCTCCAGCGGCACATCCGCTCCCAGCACGTCGGCGCGCGGGCTCACGCCTGCCCGGACTGCGGCAAGACCTTCGCCACCTCATCTGGCCTCAAACAGCACAAGCACATTCACAGCACTGTCAAGCCTTTCATATGTAAGTTGTCACGGCCATCACAGAGCTCTGCCATCGGCTATAATTGCACGTATCCTGCGGGGCCCCCCAGTACTCGCTGTCCCCCTGTGAGCAGCGCGGTAATTTTATAGGTCAGAGCACAAGATGAAATTCCGCAGTGATTTTTTCCCCTTCTCTTTTTTCCCCTTCTCTTTTTTCCCCGTGCGTGCTCCCTGTTTTTTCAGTAAACATTCGTGGCAGTTTCTGACTCTCTTGACAAGTTAAGAGCTGAGTCTCGCAGCAGTCCTGGCGATGCCATTTTCTCGTATCTTTTTCTTTCTCTCCTCTTTCTTTTTTTGCCTTAATCATTTCTGAATGCTCGTGTTGGTGACATAAATAAAGAGCTGACACAGCCTGATCGAAGTGTTGTTCAGGGGAGCCTCAAAGAATTTGGAATAGTCACAGGGACAACAAGGTGTTCTTTAAAAAAAGGTTTTTTTCCTTCCTTATTTACTGCATCTTTCATCAGATAACTCTTGAAAGCCAAATAAATAGCAGATTAACGGTGTCCTTAGCACTCTCTTTCATGGATTATTTCCAAAAGGGCATTTTCCCTCCAGAGCCACCCATCTCCCTCCTTGTCATTGTCAGGCTTGTATATATTTTTTAATTGACACAGCACCTATTGGATTTTGATAACTGTGCAGAAAGGTGGATCGTGTCACAACAAAGCCATAGCAACTTTAGGGACCACTTCCTGACACTCTGCAAGCGCTGAATGGGATCTGGGTTTGATTCCAGGCTTTGATGTTCCAATAGGGAAGCCACTGAACCCACTGCTGCCTTTTTTCCCCATTGGTATAATGGGAACAGCATGCAAGAGTATCCTGGGAGAGTCGTTTCATTAATGTGCTCCGAGATAATCAGATGGGTGTCAGCGGAGGAAGAAAAAATACTCTTATTGCTCATTTTGATGCAATCTTTCACTTGCTGACGGGCACATGAAAGAGATAATTTGAATCTCATAGTATTGCTGCAGCGAGATGAATGATTTCTTCTCATAATCTCCTCACTCTCACCTCATAAGAATTAGGGAGTTGTCAGTCTAAATCAGTGTGTAAAACAACCGGAGACTGATTCTGCCTAGTTCAGATGTGCCAGGTGGAGTCACATGTGTGAGTATGGAATCCATTAGCAGCTTCAGGATTCACTGCGAAGTTGTTCCTTCCCGTTCAGTGGAAGAAAAGTTTTTTTTGGGGGGGTGTTGTTTGTTTCTTTATGATACTATGTTTGGCTTTTAAAAAAAACCCCAAACCTGTAAGTTTATAGCTGCAGAACACAGGACAGCGAGAGAGGACATTACACAGAGTTACTAAATCATTGTAGAACTGGAGACTTAGCAAAATGTTCCAGTTTCCCTATTTTGCAATGATGATGTGAGCTCTCACAGCTATAGCGCTTTTCTTCAGGGAATTCTGTGCAGTGTTGGACGTATTTAACTACTCTTCCTGGGGTGGAAAATGGAAGAGAGGAACCTGATTCCCTTGGAAGACTTTGCTTTTGTTATCCTTAGTCTTCTTACTAAGTTTTGCCATGTGGGAACAGTGTAACTTCTGTTTGGTAGTATTGCAGTTACACTATCAGTAACACAAACACCACAAACAGTGTTGAGCCAGTGCAAACTGGTAGAAGTGCTCACAGTTGTGATACAATCTGCTTAAACAGATGAGTCGGTATCTGTGGTTGTGTACATCTTCTAAATCGCAATTTAGCATCCCTTGGCACGTGGCGAGGAAGGTGGTTAGACTTGGAAAGGGAGAATGTTGTTCTGGGAAGAAAACACATACAAACATTTTAAAGAATTCCTGAGTGTAAATCCTAAAGATGTAGAAAAAAGTATAGCAAAAGTCATGCTTGTGTGTAGCTGTCAGTAAAAGCTGGGAGGGAGGAAGGAAGGAGGGAGGAAGAAAAAGGAAAGATGGAAGGAGGAAGGAAGGACCGCTTCATCACGGAGCTGGAGGATGAGGTGCTGGGAGAACTGGCATTTGGGCCCTCGCCTGCCCAGCTCCCAACAATACCCTCTCCCCCTCTTTGTCTCAGTTCCCACGTTTACAAAATGGTGATAACAGCAGTTCCCTGGTGAAAGAAGTGTGTTAATGCACCAAGAAGCAGAATTTATTCCTATGTTGAAAGAGGCATCAGATAATAAAAAGTTACAGTGTTTTGATCTGTAGAATAGTTTGGGTGGCAGAGTTTTTTCCTCCTTTGCCCTGTTCCTTCGACACCAGCAAAGTCTGTAGGTGAAAGGTCATAAACATTCACATTCTGAAAGCTTGGTATTTACAGGTCGTTAAAGAGAACGCTGATGTGGCGTTAACTTAGCACTGCCAGGGTGTCCCACTAACTGAGTGAGTACAAGATCTCGCCCTGCTGCTGGCTGAACTGAGGCCTGGCTGGCAAAGTATTTATAGAACATCCCTACGGAGTGGTTACTTACTCTTAATGGCATTAAAGAAAGGGTAGGTTTGATTAAATGTGGCAAAGCCGTTCCCCTTTCAGCCTTCAGTGCTTCCTGCCATGCCAGGACTACAGGGAAAGCGACTACCTCACACAAACAGATACTATTATAATGCATTATTATCTTTATTGAAAATACCCACTCAGATTTCTATTAAGTTGCTTCTGGAGAGATCCTTTGGGAAGGTGTTTTGTCCAGAGGGAATGGTGGTGGTAGGTCTGGGCTGGCAGGTGGATGAGGGCTGGGGGTTGGATGCAGCATTGCTTTTGCATCCTGATCCAGGATTCCTGGGGCTGCCTCTTTACCTGTAACAAAGATCACAACCCAGTGAGGCTGAGTCCTGGATAAACCCTTAGAGAGGGAGACACAGCCCCACATTGTTGTAAACTGGAGAGACCAGGCTTCATCAGCCTGATTTCACGTGGGGAGAGCTGAAGCAGAAAAGCTAAATGGTGTGCTGGACGTATGGTGGGATGCCTGAGCAGGAGAAACGTGGAGGCAGGTTTCCCAGGGTCCCGTCCATGGACTGCTATAACCTGCTTGTTACCTCTTCTGTCCTTAGGGATGCGAGGTTTCGGGGCAGGGTGGAATGGGTGGGTGATGCTGGTGAAGCTCCTGGTGAACTCTCGCCCCACGTCCTGTTAATTTCATATGGCTTTTGTTGTTGGTTTCTGTTGACGCTTTAGGTGAGGTCTGTCACAAATCCTACACGCAGTTCTCCAACCTGTGCCGGCACAAGCGGATGCACGCGGACTGTCGCACCCAGATCAAGTGCAAGGACTGCGGCCAGATGTTCAGCACTACCTCCTCCCTCAACAAGCACCGGCGCTTCTGCGAGGGCAAGAACCATTACAACCCCGGGGGCATTTTTGCCCCTGGCCTGCCCCTCACACCCACTTCCATGATGGACAAATCCAAGCCCTCTCCCAACCTCAATCATGCCAGCCTGGGGTTTAATGATTATTTTCCATCCCGCCCGCACCCGGGGGGTCTTCCATTCTCACCTGCCCCCCCAGCATTCCCTGCCCTCACGCCGGGATTCCCAGGGATTTTCCCCCCCTCTCTGTACCCCAGGCCCCCCTTGTTACCACCCACACAACTGCTCAAAGCTCCCCTCAACCACACTCCGGACGCAAAGCTCCCGAGCCCCCTCGGGAACCCAGCACTTCCTCTGATCTCCGCAGTGAGCAACAGCAACCAGGCCACTTCCGGAGAGGAGAAATGTGAAAGCAGCCTGGAAAACTCCTACCTGGAGAAGCTAAAAGCCAGGAACAGTGACATGTCCGACGGCAGTGACTTTGAGGATGTCAACACAACCACAGGCACAGATCTGGACACCACTACTGGCACTGGTTCCGACCTGGACAGTGATGCAGAGAGTGACAGGGACAAAACGAAAGATAAGAGCAAACAGATGGAGAGCAAGCCAGATTTTGTCAGCAGTTCTGTGTCTGCAAGTTCCACCAACAACACGAGTGAGATCCCTCTCTTCTATTCTCAGCATTCCTTCTTTCCTCCCCCCGAAGAGCACTTGCTGCCTACCACGGGAGCAGCCAATGACTCTATTAAAGCTATCGCCTCCATTGCAGAGAAGTATTTTGGGCCTGGCTTTATGGGGATGCAGGAGAAAAAGATGGGTTCGCTCCCGTATCATTCCATGTTCCCTTTTCAGTTCCTCCCCAACTTCCCCCATTCCCTCTATCCTTTCACGGAGCGGACCCTCAATCACAACTTGCTGGTCAAGGCAGAACCAAAGTCACCCAGGGACCTCCACAAAGTCGGCAGCACCAGCTCAGAGTCACCCTTTGATCTCACCACAAAGCCAAAAGAGATTAAGCCAATCTTGCCGCCACCGAAGGTCCTGCCAGCCCCATCCACAGGGGAGGAGCAGCCCCTGGATCTGAGCATCGGCAACCGCATCCGAGCCAGTCAGAACGGAGGCAGAGAGCCACGGAAAAACCACATCTATGGGGAGAGGAAGCTAATGGCAAGTGAAGTCTTACCCAAGATTTCCCAGTCTCAGCTGCCTCAGCAGCCATCCCTGCATTACGCTAAGCCATCGCCCTTTTTCATGGACCCCATATACAGGTATTAACATACCCTGCCTTGAGCGATTCCTCTAATGAGCTGATTTTCTAGCTGTCCTCACCACTTGAGGCAGGTCGGGATGTAGGTTGGTAAGAAGGAACAGTGAAGGTCTGCTCCAGTTGATTGTACTTCTCTTTTGTCACAGCACATTGAATTCTCTGAATCAGAAGGGCTGCGTAATGGTGAGGAGTGCTCCTGATCGATATGTACACTGAGCACATCCTTATTTTGATAACGAAGGAACTTGACCTATTTAAGGACTCTCCCACGAGCCAACGCTAAGATGGCACTTCTGCTGGAGAGATTCCAGAGGTTTGATTTGATAAGAATGCAGAGTTCAGCTGCCTCGGACCCGGGCTCGCATGGCTTGGGAATGAGTCAGGAGCCCTGGGAGCCTGGAAATGCAGCTCTCCCACTGACTTACTTGATGGCCTTTGTGAGCTGCTTCACCTTTCTTCCTCCTCACCCCCTTTTCTTTCTAATTCCTTTTCTTAAGAGTTTTCTAGTTCATAGGAACTGCTGCTGTGGGCCTGCCCTTCTGAAACGTTTTTGAGTCTGGAGTAACACGTGCAGTGTAAACACACAGTAGCGTGTTATTACCTGCATCCCTGCCAGATACACTTCTTGCAGGCTTAATCTTTCTTAGAAGATAACAAGGGGTTTCAAGTTCCACTTGAAGCTGCTGGTTTTTGAGGAAGGCCCCATCCATTAGGTCGTGCCTAGAATAAGCTGAGCATGGAAGGCATGCGCAGAGCAGATGGGATGAAGTTATCCAAATGCCAGTTCAGCTTTCAGAAGGAATGAATTCAGAAGAAGGTGTAAAGGGAAGACTTGAGTCTTCTGTTGGTTTAGTGCTTTTTAGAAAACCTGTTTCTAAAGGAAATTAAATTATTTTAAGCTTTACAGCGAGGGTACCAGCAAGTTTGTGTATTACCCTTCCAGGCCCTGGCACTACCTTTGTTATCCTTCTGCTACAGATGAGCTGTATTTGTCACATAGCAAAAAACATTTGCTTCTTTTTAGCAAAGTCCAGTGAGAAGAGGTATCCTGACCTAGCTTGATTTGGACATTATCATGGCAGTTAATTCTCCCTTAGGCTGGGATGCTTCGTAACGTCCTTCTTGATCCATGGGTTTGGCCTGGAGGGCTCCTGGGTTCAGTGTCTGTAACTGCACAGGCAGTTCCTGGAAGGGGATGGTTTGTTCTTGGTTACTTGAGCTTAAATACGAGTGTTGCAGGGTTGCCTCCCTGTAACCCAGCTGTGGAAGGGTCATGGATGTGCTGCAGGAGCTGCTGGAAAGCCTCAGAGTCACCGCAGCGCGCTGGTGTCAGCACTGGGGTGGTTCACTTGACAAAGGACCACGAACAACAGCGGGTGGTGTGGCCTTCCCCAGGCTGGAGCAGGAGAACAGCACCTATGTCACCACCACGCTGCATTGTACGGCTGATAACTGTGGGAAAAAATGATGTCAGTGTCTAGGCAGGCCAAGGAACTGTCAGCTGGGATGAGGATTAGGGAGCCCTCGTTGCTTGCTATTAAGAAAGCGTCTCTCGCTCTGCCAGACTCACAGGGTTGGTGCCGTGTTGCTCGCTCACACGTTTGCCATCTGTGATGGAAACGCTGCATCACAGCCCGGGACACGTCGCGCATTCTGTCCAGGACCACCAGGGTCACCTCCTCCTGGAGCCATTGGGGATGATGTAAACAGCCCCGCATTTATTTTTGTACTTTGGGG
This sequence comes from Nestor notabilis, assembly GCF_000696875.1. Lineage (NCBI taxonomy): Eukaryota > Metazoa > Chordata > Aves > Psittaciformes > Psittacidae > Nestor > Nestor notabilis. The sequence goes on from NW_009939717.1 coordinate 18,337, forward strand.
AACAAAATAAATGGGATGGAAAGGCAAAAGCTTCGAGTTAGTGCAGGGTCCTGCCACCTCTGGGCATTCTCAGTAGGAACGTTAAAATAACATGAGTTGGAAAAGCCGCTGCCAATTAAAATAGCAGCCTCGGGAAAACCGTAAAGGTCCAGAAGACAGATGGACGTGAAGGATGGGGGCATCATTTGGTGCATTCCACGGGGTGCATATAGTTTTAGTAATACATTAAAATAGAAAGTCAGCAGTGGAGTTGCTTGTGAATCAGACTCCTGATGTCATGAGCTAAACAGCAGAGCTTCCAAGTCCCAGCTTGAAAAATATGGAAATATTTTGTTTCTAAACTTCTCTTTATCAGACTCTCTCACATCATTTGGCTCCTTCATTTTTCTCCCAAAGGCCACTTAAATCCTTGACATTTTCTCCTGGTGATATAATTTAATGCAGCCAGACAGCCTGAAATCTGTGCAGTTTTTAGCTCGGCCTCGTTAAGGTGACGTTCTCAGGCACTGGGCTGAAAAGATCGGCTTAATCCTTCGGTGGCTGTGGAATTCTGCTCTGATGGGGAAGGCTCTGCGTGGGTTGTGTGCTCCTTACCCGACACCAGGAGATGGGAAAGCTGCCCGAAACGCTGTTATTCACTAAGGTTGGAGGTTTATGGTCCCCCCAGGGCTGGGGCATCCCCTGGGAATCGAGCTGGTTCCAGCCCATCATGAGGGTAAAGCTCTACTCGGGACATTTGCTCTTTCACCTTGGGTCAGGGAGAAACTTTGCTTTACAGATGGTTGAACTCACTCTGGTACAAGCATGTACCTCCCAAAGCACAGTAGTTGTGACTGCGTTTCAGATGCAGCTCTTCTCTTGCCTTCTACCCAAGGAAAATTAAATGCAGATTAAATGCAGTTCACTAAATAGCACTCTGCAGGACTCTTCTTTTAAACTCTTTGGTAATTTGATCCACACACCAATCAGCTGAAATGCAGCAAAATAATTTGCTCTCATTTATGCCGGACTAATGTAGTTAAAATTACTCTTCCTATTGGATTTCTGCTGGTTGAGCTGAGATGGACTCTGCTCCAGTGATTTAAAGATGCAGCTGCATTTGGTGGAGTTACTTTCCTAGTGCTTTGTTCCCATGGAGGACATTCCAGTTTCTCTTTCTGGTGATTCCACACCCCAGGTTCCCCACAGCAGAATATTTTGTGAAAGCAAAGCCAGTATTTCCAAAATTAGGAGCCTGACTTTAGGAGCAGTTCTCCATAGTAAGGTGCTTAAGCATGGAATGTTTGCACATGGAGCCATCAGAAGAACTCGGGTCCTCAAGTGGCTTCAGAAATCTCCCACTGGTCCTGCCTTCCTAAGTGGTTGTCCATGTCTGCTCAGAGAAACTCACTGCAAATTACATCTCAGCTGCAAGGGAGGAAATGAATATGAAACACCTGATGATTTCAGCACACTTGGGGCTGTGAAGCTTGGCCCAGTGCTGACTCTTAAGATAAAGACCAACCCTCAAAGACTGTTCTTTTCCATGCAGGAGCTCCCTGCTGTGGACTCTAGAGCTTCTCCCACTTAAGCATTGCTTTTGCCGTAAATGTAGGGTTTTTACATGACATTCCATAAGGCTTATAAACCACTGTAGCAGAGGCTTTAGTTCTCACATAGAAACAGCAGACTATTTTCTTAGTTGTCACTCTGACAGCTAAGAAAACACTGCCCAAAGGAGAGGATCCACTTTCATACAGTTTCCAGTGCTTTTTGTGAGGTAACCTGTGGGTCATAATTTGTACTATCCAGTAGGAGGGGAAGAAAGATGTTTGTGTCAGTAAGAGATCAGCCTCGTGTGTGTAGTTTAAACATCTCTGCAAATGGTTTGGCTATTTCTTTGCTGCCTGTAGCCCTGTGAGGTATGTAACCCTCTGTGTTGTTGTCCAGCAGGGTGGAGAAGCGGAAGGTGACAGACCCTGTGGGTGCCCTAAAGGAGAAGTACCTGCGACCCTCCCCGCTGCTTTTTCACCCCCAGGTAAAAGCAGAAATGTTACAATGTGGTGCTGGTTGAATGCCAAGGAGTTGGAGATGGAGCTGGTGCAAACAGGTCGCTTGGATCAGGCTTTTCCTCATCCAGAGGCCGAACTGGAAGCTCCTCTTATTTTACTTTCAGATACTTTTAATTTCCTACCTGCTTTGAGGAGGATGGTAGCTGTGCCTTGCTGTTTCTTTTGCATTAACAGAAGAACAGGGATGAGGTCTAGACAGCTCGTATGGTCTGCCAAACTTCCCTTTCACATGCCACAATGCCTACATCATTTTCCTATTGGGAACACCTGGTGGAGTCATTTGCAGTAGTGCAAAGTGGAGGAGGACTGCCCAGCACCAGGCAGGAGCATTTTACACCTGCCTGGAGTTCCCTTACACCATCTAGAAGGTGTGAAAGTGCAGGGCAACATAGAATTGGGGCTTGGTTCTGCCTGCTCCTAAAGGTGATAGATGGGTCGCTCTATGGAGAACTCATGTTCTGTCCTTCCTGCACAGCTGCTCTAGTCTCTGGTCTCTGACAGCTCATGGATATTTGGTCCCTCTGCATCTCCTTCGGGTCTGAGTCACTGTAAAGTGATGGGAAATGCTGCTGGCCAGCTTTCCCATTGGACAGTGGGCTGGGAATGCCAGCCCGTCACCCCACCGGGCCTTTACCCATAGCGTTTGAATAGCACAACCAAGGCTGTTCACGAGAATTACCTCACTTTACAACCCCCCTATGTTATGAGCCATAGCTAAACTCTCCAAGAAGTGATGTTGCTCTTTGCCCTTAGGATTCCCTGCTCCATAATGGTAATGGAGTGAGCTCTGCCACATGCTGCCCTACATCGTCCCCAGTGTGATGGTCACCAGTGATCCTCCATCTCTCCTGCCATGAACACACGCACGGAGCTGGGCTCTGGGGTCGTAATTGTGCTCTCCTTTATATTCACATGCATTGTTCTCCTCTGATACTGTTTCCCACCTTAGATAAATAACTCGCAGGTTTGTGAAAGCTGCATTCTGGTTGCTTTCACAGCTAAACTTAGTTCCCTCATTGTTTCGCATCAGCCTCAGAGTTTGGTTAATAACTTCCCCCGATTTTTCCTTCGTAGAGGCTGGATAATGGTGACAGGCTGGCCAGGAACATCCTGTGTTTGTGTGAGTTAGAATAGTGGGGATATCTGCCTGTAAAGAATCTGATAGCAGGGAGGAGCTAGTGTGGCAAAGCAACCCAACAAGACGATGAGAAACGTACGGGCCCTGAGTATGAGCAAGCATTGGGTGGTAGGTGATTAACATTGTTCCTGAGATTCTGACCACGTCCTCTTCCCATGGCAATGAAAAGATGTGGAAGGTCTGGTTATCTCTAATAGCTTATCACGCAGAATAGCCTAAAATTTACAATCACTTGAGCCCAAAGCTTCCTGATAACTTGGCTTTCATAGAGCGGGTGGCTGTGTAAAGATCACTGATCTAGAGAGCTGCTGTTCCCATGCTGCATAGTCAGTTGGGTATTTCAAATATGGTTTGTTCAAGAGTATATGGGGGGTCGGGGGACTGTTTACCAGATCCCCATCCAGTGTTATCCTGGATCTTTTCCTTTAGAAGTCATATTTTCAGGGAATCCTGCTCCTGTCTTCATTAAGACCAGTATTCACGTACGGGGTCAATTAGGGGCACCGTCTACATGTGTTTCTCTGAACACGAGTCTGGGCTCAGCCTTTTCTTCTGTCAATAATTCCCCAGCTCTCATGGAGGGCCCTGGGTGGGATGTGATCATGCCAGAAGATGTAATAAAGGCTGAGCATTCAGCATTCAGAAGATGCTTTCTCTCCCAAAATGAATTTCTGGACACTTTTCTTTCTTAGCAGCCAGTCATTGACAGTGGTTCCTCTGCTCTGATGGGAGTTCTTCTCACGTTGTCTATTTTAAATGAAAGCCTGGACAATGTAAAGAAACGGTGGAACTTTCTGATAACTGAATGGAAAACCTTTTCTCACCTGTTAAGTTTCTTTTCTTCTCCCCTTCTTTTTTATTATAACCAGGCAGTTGTTCCCTAAATAGCAAAGTGCCTTTGCCACTGGAGAGGCTACGGCCAGGGCTTAGAATTTTAAAACAAGCCTACGGCTATCAAGCCAGCAAACATCTCTGACTAAGTGCCTAAAGAACAGGGCACAACAAAAGATAGCTCCAGGTACTCCGGCAAAGGGCTGAGTGGCACAGCTCTGAAAGATCCGGATAGCGTTTTAACGTGATGGTTTTGTTACATGACTGGCAGCTGGGGCAGAGCTTTTGCTGTAAATGATCAAGGAACCTTTTCAAGTGGCTGGCGCTAAGTATTACTTACTATTTATCATGGGCTGGGAGCCTCCAACTAAGGGGCCGTGGATCTATTATCAGGAAATGGGTTTTACTACTCCTCTTTTTTACAGCTTATGAATGGTTGTCAGCCTTCCACAATGTATTCTTGGGTGATTAAAACAACTTTTTTTTTATAGTCGTACATTTTAAACAATATCTTGGCTCCTTTCCCCGCCCCCCCCCCCACCCCATAAACGTGCAAAAGGTCACCCCTTCCTGTACAATAGAGCATCTAGTTTTGATCTATGGCTTCCTACTGCCTTCCGCTCGCTCCGCGCTCGGGCTGACTCCGTTCGGGCTCCCGGCTGTCCCGCTGATGTCATGGGCAGGGAGGAGGCAGCTTTATTGCTGCCTTGTTTGCTTGATCCCTGTTTTCTGCTTGGTATCTTGGAAGTGCTCTCAAGAGTGCATAAAACTCAGCGTTGGAGATGTCGGCATAGTTCTCAGAGTTGCATTTCTCTCTTGGATTTGGATTTCCTGTTTTGCTCTAAGGAAAGTACAAGTGGGTTTCTTTAGGCAGGAGGTTTATGCATATCCTTTTCTTTTTCGTTTTTTGCACACTACTTTTTTCTTTCCTTTTTTGCTTTCCCTTTCTTCCCCATCTCCAGGTTTTTCCCTTTCTCCCTCTTTCTGGAATGGTATTTCATCCAGTGTTTATGTGAGAACATGGCTATTGCTGAGTCATAGAATCACAGGATGGTTTGGGTTGAAAAGGATCTTAAAGCTCATCCAGTCCCAACCCCCTGCCCCGGGCAGGGACACCTTCCACTAGAGCAGGTTGCTCCAAGCCCCTGTGTCCAACCTGGCCTTGAACACTGCCAGGGGTGGCACAAGTCTCTAGGCCTGTGTGCCTGCATCTCCCGGCTGAGCATCGATGTGTAGGCTGTGGTCCTCCAAACCATAACTCATCCAGCCTCAGCTCACATAGAGTATTTTGGCTGGAATTCTGCTTCAGGAAGCTTAGCCATCTCCCACCCACCCTTCCATCATCTTTGCTGGCTTCCGAACCTTTCTTACATATAAGTAGGATGCTGGCCCCTTTGCTAGGCAAACTCTCTGTGGACCTGCTCCATCCTGCGACTGATCTGAACTCCTCCTCTTCACCCCTCCAGCCTCAGCCTCTCCTTTGTCCCAGCTCCCTGGCCATGCATTCCCCTGTGCCCCCTCCCACTCTGCTTTGGCCAGGATTCTTCTGCCTCCTGCCCAAAACTTCCACGTCCTCTCTAACCCATCGTTGCCTGCTGACCTGCCTGCCCGCACGTCACTGCTGCTTCCCTCTGAGCCCAGCAAATAGCAGCAACAGGCTTTGACCAACATACTAGTGCTAAAGGGTGTTTTATGCATTTATATTGTTTTTCTGTGGATCTTTATGACGTGAGGCCTTGCCTTGTCCTTGCAGATGTCAGCCATAGAAACAATGACAGAGAAACTGGAGAGTTTTGCAGCCATGAAGGCGGACACTGGCACCTCCCTGCAGCCCCTTCCACATCACCCCTTCAACTTCCGATCTCCACCTCCCACGTTATCGGATCCCATCCTGCGCAAGGGCAAGGAGCGTTACACCTGCAGGTAAGGGCCTGGGCACCCCAAGGAAGAGAGGCTGTGCCCCCAGCACCTTACAGCATCCCTGGGAGAACATCACCCAGCTGGGACATCAGACACCAGCGTGCAGCAGAGCAACCCCACATGGACATCTCCTGCCCTCTTGGCAGGGGTGGGACAAAAAACAAGCAGCAGAATTAGAACAGAGCATTCTGATGACTAAATCCCTCTGAAATAGCTTGTTTTGTCTGGTAGAAAATCAGTATCTTCTATTTTCTTTGTAGTTTTTAATAACCTTGAGAGCAGATCTGGAGATTCTCAAGCAAACAGAATTCTCCAAGCCAAGTTTCTTGTATCAGATGCCACGGTTTCCAGTGCAAGTGCAATCACAGCAATGTCCAGTCTCAGCAAGGCAAAACATTGGCATTTTACAAATAGCAAACAGTAAACAGCTTTTTCAAGCACAATTGTATCTACAGAAGTACTTAGGTACCCACTGCAGCTCTAAAAGCTCGTACGGGAGCAGATCACTGGGGAATAAAAACCTCTGTCTGCTTATGCAGTTTTACCTGCAGCTACTGGAGGTTCTTGTGGTTGCTCCCACTGCATTTGTCTTGGGTGCAGCGAGGGGATATGTGTTTTGTTTGATGTATCTCTTAGGTTCATTTGCCACAACAGCTGTGGGCTCAGATTTAGGAATTTGGTGTTTCTACCTAGAGGGAGTACTAACTTATATTCATTTATGCACTCACAAGTCCACATTTGGATTTTCGTTGTTGAGGGACACTCACAGTAAGTGTTCATCTTCAGGACATCTGAAGGTGCTGAATGTCTCTGAAATTAAGGAAGTCTTATGTTCCTTCTACAGGAGTAAGCATCAGGTTTCATAGTCACTGAATGTAACCCTTCATCCTTAGTATTTTACTTCCCAGTGAATATTTTTATTTATACCTCCCTTCCTTTTACTGCAAATCAGATTTATTGGGGAACACGGTTCCGTCTCTGATTTCATTTCCTATTGCTGTGTTTCCTTATTCTAAGCAAGCTGTCAGACTCACAGCATTATCTCCTGATAACAGTAACAAAGTGCTGCAGCATTTATCTACAAGGAAATCCCGTGAATTCCAAGAAGGATGATCAAGTCCATTCTGTATGATGAGCAACTAAACAGGGCACTAGAGGAGATCTATAAAAACTCAAGTGCAGTATGACTAGGCAGTGATTAATGTCTCTTTATCTTAATGCAGGAATGAGGTAACATCAAATGCAGTTACTGAGTGACAGCTTCAAACAGGAGATTCTTTCACACAACACACAGTTCAGCAGAGGAACTCACTGCCACAGGAGGTGGTGGATGTCCAAAGCTTATGTGCATTCAGAAAGCTTTTAGAAAAATAGGTGGAAGAAACTCAGCAAAAAAGGGTGTCAAACACAACTACGCAGCCTCAGGCTCAGGAGGATCTCCAGTTGAATGGAAGCTGGGCAAATGTACTGGGGATGGGTCACTGCATCCTTACTGTGCTCCTAAGTGCTTGCCCAGGCCTCCAAGATAAGCTGCTAAGTCAGCCAGCTTTTGGGGGGGATGTGCTGGGTGTTCTAGTAGGGTTTTTCTTCTTCCTGCCCTTCCCACGTGTAGTGTTGCTCTGTCCCTCTGATGGAGATGGGTCACACACACTGTGAATCCCATTGCTCTGGAGTGGGCATCACTTGGTTAGTTTTGAGCTCCAGGTCTTCCTCTCTCAGAACATCGGTTCCTGGTGTTACTCCTGCATAAAGGGGTTTTCTGACTGGGGGTGAGGGGCTGTTGGTGGCTGGTGATGGGTGTTGGAAGCGATGTGGTGTGGCAGGATGCTGTGCACTGACGGTGCTTTGGCTTTTCCCCCTCCAGGTACTGCGGGAAGATCTTCCCACGCTCAGCAAATCTGACCAGGCATCTGCGGACACACACTGGAGAACAGCCCTACAGGTGATGCTGCCCCCCAGACAAAGCCCCTTTCCCAACACACTCCTCATTCACCACCGTGGTGTTTTTTCTCCTTCCTGTAAAGCTGTGCCAACATAATTCCGCGGTCCTGTAGCATTACATATAATGATTCATAGGATTGTATATTATGTGTACCAGCCAAAAATAATCAGGCTTGGCAGCTTGAAGATAGACACTTAACTTATATTTAGATGTATGCTGGCAAATGAGTGGTCTGATTTGCAGTGTTGTTCAACACTCACATTAACCATTCATCTCAAGGACAGCTGAAGGTGCTGAATGTCTCTGAAAATCAGGCTGTTTTGAAGGGCTTGCCAGTAAGCTAACTGCTGGGTCTAGCTAGGTTTCTTTTTTCTTTTCCTAATGCATATTCAGAGGTGCATGGAGTAGTGGATCAAAAAAAAAAGCCCAAAAGAAAAGCCTTGTAGTGTATTCACTTTAAAATCTAAGTTAGGGAACATCCTGCCTTAAATCACAAAAACAGAGTGATGGGGTGGGGGGTGGAAATCCATGTGGTGTGTCCCCCTGTTCGGCTGGTGTGGAGGGCAGAAGGCTGAGCTCTTTTCTACTTGTGGACAGGGCAGTCTGGGTTTTATAGTCCACTTTGCATTTGTCTGTGGAGGAGGGCACAATGTGAAACCAGGCACGTCCTTCCCTGGGCAGCACCCTGTGTGCAGGCAGGCACCCACCTGGGCACGCACCAGGGCTGCTGGTCTCAATGGGACTCCTCATGTTTTGCAGTCACTATCAAAAAACTTTGTCAAAAAATATTCTTTGGTGGATTTCTTATTAGAATAGCTGCATATATGAGCAAAACTGAGCGAGTGATGGGTTGAGAGCCCACTGCAAATCAAGCCTTGTGTTTTCCATGGTGTGAGTGCTTCACACGTTGTCAGACACTAGTAACAATTCAGATTTTTGGGTGGCTGATAGCATAGTATTTTCATACACAGAAGTTCACAACAAAGCTAATGCAATAGAAAAACACAAACTCGTGAGCAGCAAACAGCTGTGTGGTCAAATACATCACATTTTCATGCTTAGTTTAACTTAAGAAGCTACTCTCTCCCACATTGTAATCCCTGGTGCATAGAGAGCCCAGGTTTTTTTCCATACAGAGTCATACAGAATCTTAAGTGTAGACATTAGGTAAATTAAAAATAAAAAGCCCCTCTCCAAGCAGACATATATTTTGGAACCATTCCCCGTTCTGATTTTTTCAGTTGCGTTACTTGATATGCCTTGAATGAACACTGTGTATTCACTGCACACCCCTGTCTGACTAAAATGCTTGCTCCCGATTATTCAGAGATTGTTGGTTCAGTTTTCTTCCAAAAAAGGAGACTTGCAACTTAACAAAGGTTAGGAAAATAAAGATTTATTTGATCTGGTCTTCTCCCAGAAAATGGCCTGTGTGGGTTTTTTTGTAAGAGAGGTTTGACTTCTGGACAATGTTGCATTCTAATGGCACTCCTGAGAGTTAGTGTTGCGTTTACAGAAGAGCTTAATTATCATTGATTTTCTTTTCCTCTCAGAGAACTGAGATTTCCAACTTTGGCAGCAAGAATTGTTTTGAAAGCTTGTTTTTTAAGTGACAACTTGATGCAGGTACAAGGAGGGTGCTGACTTCTCAGTGATGCACTGATGTCTGTCTTCTGACTTGGGGTTATTTCAGTGTTTGTTTTGAATATTTGTTTTCAAATATTCATCCAAACACAAATTAAAATGTTCTCAAAGCTGACACAAACTGACCGAGTGTCTGAATGTACATCAGGAAACACACAGGCCAGTAGATAAGGTGCTTTGGGTTTGATTCCTGATTGTCATTGAGAAGTGATGTGTTTTTTACCCAGTCACTGAAACTTCTCAGGAGTCTATTTAATGTATAAAGCAGGAATTAATAGCACATGAGCAGTAAGGAGGCAAATGAATTCTTTTTGGAAGTGGGAGGTGCTGTATGTTTTTTGAAGAGTGAGAAATACCTGGTAATGCACTTCCTAAAAACATCTAACAATCAGTAGTGTGTATTTCAACCCCCAGTGCTAAAAAGGACTGTCAAACTTACCTGTTTCTTGCAAAGAAATGCTAAATAAGCTGGGCTTGTAGAATCATGTCAGACTTACCTGAAAACTCAGGTCATAAAACCAGGACTTTGTTGTCATCTGAGCTCACCAGCACGATCAGAAGAGGCTGTTTTTAGTGACACACGTTATGCTCGGAGCACAGGGACATCAGGGTGTGCTGCAGTTGTGGGTTTGCCTCTTTGGTTTTGTTTTCATTCTCTGGACTCACAGAATCACATGAACTACATAAAACCCAGGCTGGGAACAGCTAAAAGCTATTTGATTCAGCAGACTTCTTTCAAATGCCCATTCCCTCCAGGATGCCATCTAATTGATTCTTGAATTACACCCAGTCCTGAAGCCTGCGCGGCTGCGATCCCTCCTATAAAGATGTGCTTCCTGACGTCTGTTTTGAATTTGTTTTTCTTTAATTTCCTTTTCAGCCCCCGTGTCCTGTTATCTGCATTAAGCAACAAGAGCTGACATCTACCATGTCATTTAAGATGGCTCTCACAGTTCAATGAGTATCTCTTCTTTCTCAGTTTCTTTTTTAATACGTAGCTTAAATTCATCCCTGGTATAAAAGCGCTTGAGATGAAGGAGTTGCTCAGTAGCTGTCCACGTGTTATGCTTTGTTACTGCAATTCTGTCTTTGCAGCTCACATTCATCATCAAATAAATGTACATTTTGCAAGTGCTGCTGTGCTTTTGGAACTCCACAAAGCGCTGTATCAAATGCTGTGCTGTCACATCTGGAGTGGTACCGAACTGCTGTAGCAATACAGCAATTAGCTCTGTTCCTCATTTTGAGGTTTTGCTGGGCTTTGCTGCCTGGTTTTCCCCAGGTACCTGAGCTCCCTCAAGCTCTGAGGGTCGCCTGCCATTCCTTAGAGCTCCACTTCCAGCTTTGGCTCATTCCCAGCCATCGTTCATTCCCACTTTGTATTTTTTTTAGCCCATTGGTGAGTTACTTTAAACGGATAAGGAAGAAACTTTACTAGCGTTTTGTCAGCGTGTTTACAAAGCAAATACTGCTGCTTTTGTGTTTTTTTCTTCTCCTGGCTCTTTGTTCACCTCTTCCCTGATTTTAAGCTGGTTCCCTCTGCCTGGATCATTTATTTAGATTAAAACCAGCAGAGATCCAAGTACCAACCCCTCTGGGACCACAAATAACACAGTACGTCTCCCTCATCCCTTTGCTTTCAGACATTAGCTATTGCTCCTTTCGAATGCCCCTCTGTTTTCTATTTTTTTAACAAGCTCTTTATCCTTTCTCCGTACCTTACCCTGGATCCACATAGCTCACAGAGCAAGGACCTGTCAAAGGGAAGGTTTCAAAGACTTCCTGAACATCTAAATAAATGGACATGCAGGAGGCCAGCTCGCTCTTGCTGTACGCATGCAAGAGCTCCCTTTGAAGTCACTGGGGCTGCTCCTGTGACTAATGGAGGCAAGACCCGGCCCAGCAAACATGAGTGAGGGGGGTTTGGCTTTGATGGACATCGAGCTGGTGGGGACAGGTAGGGAGCAAAACCCAGAGACAAGGAGGGGGCTGCTGGTGACATGCTGGTAGAGCCACGCTGGGCAAAACCCCCTATGGAAGTCCTGGGAGTAGCAGGGATACTGGGGCATTGGCTGGTTTGGACACTTCAGTCTTCTGAAGTGCTGAAGAGTAGAAGCTCTGAAGCCTGGCAGCTCCTGAAAGCAGAGTCAGCAGTGGCTGGTGGACAGGAGGAGAATAGGAGTTGGAAATCCATGCGTGGTTAGCTCTCCATACATAAACTGCTTGTTCTTGCTGATGTTCAAATAACCTCTTGTTTTCTTTACTTGTTCAATTAATTTTCCCTCTGAAAATGAAACCAAAAACCTTTTGAAGTCTGAGAAAACTCTGGTTTAAAGAAGAGATTTTTGCTTTCTTGCAGGATTAATCAGAGTAAAGGTTCATTACTTGAAATGTCTATTCCTTTTGGAAGACCAGTAGGAAATTCAGAGGTGGGCACGGACTCCATAAACAGGCAATGAGAGAGAGTGTTTCATAAATGTATCTCTGCAATTTAAAACAAAAAATATCAATTTATTATTAGAGACCAAATAAAAATCACAGCTGTGGCACATCTGGAAATCTGTGTTTCACAGCAAAGGTTTTTTTACATTCACACCTCCTTCCCGCAGTTGAACCCGTTGTGTTTGTAGGAAGCAGAACTTATGTCCTCGGTGTTGGGGCAAATCCAGGTTTGTACTTGCATGACACTGGCCCAGGGTGAGATCTGTGTGCCCACTTCACACAGTGAACTGATGGCATTCCCAAAATGAGCACAAATGCCCCGTCATCTTCATGCCTTATCAAATAGTAGCTCAGCTCAGTGGGATGGATTTGGCCCTTGGTTAGAGCAGCACAGAGCAGTTGTGCTAAAGCAAGTGGGTTTATTCTGGAATTACAAGGGCTTAAGAGCTGGTTTTATTTTGTCCTCAAAGTGTCCAGGATTTACAGAGGTTTGTAGCAGAAAAAGGATTCTACTTCTCATAGGGTTTGGAAGTAGAGCCATGAGGAAAGCAGCTTTGTTGAGGTACAAATGACATATTTAAAGGGAGATCTAATGAGGGACTCGGGCAGATTCAAAGAGGAATTAGGTTTTCTGTAGCTTTACGGCTGAAGCCTTTCACTGCGGCTCAAAGCTGCCCTCTTCAGTCCATCGGCTGCGATGGAGGAGCAGGAGGAGGAGAGGGCTGAGCTCCCAAAGCCCCTCGCTTTAGCAAAGCCTTGTTTTTATTCCAACACATCCACGGTGGGTCCTGCAGAGGTTTGTTTCAAAGAGGGAACATTTCTTCACTCAGCAGTTTCCCTGAACATTCTGGCTCAGCTCCTTACATTCCACATTTTTTCATCATAAACCAGATATTCACTACATAGGAGTAAATCTTATCCTGTTTGGAAACGACACTGTATTTCTTGGGAGCTATTGTACTATAATAACCATAATTACCTTTAAAGGCATCTGTACTGCCTGCATCTCGAGTACCACAAGGAATGTCACAAATAAATCTGGAGTGTTCTTTATGTCCAGATAACTGTGTCATGGAGGGATATGCTAGCTAATAACTATGGGATACATTTAACCTCCCTTCTTTCTTCTCTTTCTGTCTTCTTTTTCCTCCCTCCACAGCCATATTTCACCTACTTCCCCTACAAAAGGAGAGAGGTGGGAGAAATAAATTCACCTTCCTTGTTTTTACATTCGTGTGTGGAAAAGTAATTATTTTGTTTAAAACTCTTATTTGTTTGGACGACTCGCTTCTTAATTAATCCTAATCCTTCCTTTGTGCTCCTTGAGTAACAATAATATCAGATTTGTCTGGAATGATTAATGCCTAGTGCTTCCCAGGTCCTCTGCTGAGTAAAGATTTATAGACCAACATTTTCTGGTTTTCTGATAGTCAGATTTTTCTCTTTCTCCCTTTTTTCCCTCTCACGTTGCATTCTTTGGCATTTGCTTCTATTTTTCAGGTGTAAATACTGTGACAGGTCATTCAGCATTTCCTCCAACCTCCAGCGGCACGTTCGGAACATCCATAACAAGGAGAAGCCATTCAAATGTCACCTGTGTAACCGATGCTTTGGGCAGCAGACCAACCTGGACCGGCATCTTAAGAAACACGAGCACGAGAACGTTCCAGGTAGGAAGGGGCATGGCCGGGTGGTGCTGGTGGGGTGCTGGAGGGAGAACACCCCATGCTCTGGTCTGTCTGGTCCTTGGGAAGCCTTTCTGGAAAGGACAGTCATGATGCTGTCCTCCTGGGGACACGGTGAGGTCTCCTGGTGCAACGCAGATGTGGACGTGTCAAGCTTTACCAAGGGTTTTCAACCTGAAGTGCGTCTGTGGGTATGTGTGAAGTTCAAGAAGGTAAATAGGCTTTGCGTTAAGATAAAAACTGCAGGAGGAAATTCCTGTGCTGAAGCCAACTAAGTGATTTCCCAGCCTAGGAAAATAAAATAATTATGGAATAGTTACAAGCAAACAGCTATGCGATGCTAGTGGTTTTAAATCATCTATACCATCCGTAGCTGCTAAATATCACTTGTTTCTCACTGTAGTTCCAGTCTGGAAAACATGAGCTTTGGTCCGTGAGATTTCTCTGAAGGATTAAATCTTTTGATACATAGTGAGAGGATTGTTGCTAGCGTTCCTGCTTTATTTTTCCTCTTAATAATACCTTTGACAATATCCTATTGTTTCTCCTATTCTCTTTTCTTGTTTCTCTCCTCAGTGAGCCAGCACTCCGGAGTCATTACAAACCACCTTGGGACCAGTGCCTCTTCCCCAAACTCGGAATCAGACAACCATGCACTTTTAGATGAAAAAGAGGATTCGTATTTCTCTGAAATCAGAAATTTTATTGCAAATAGTGAGATGAACCAAGCGTCAACTTTAGCGGATAAAAGGTAGAGAAGCAAATCAGTCTTTTCAGAAATCTACCCATATCACAAGCCTTGTTTTGTCTGAGTGGTGTTTCACAAATACCTATTGAATGCCATTACTAAGGTTTAAGTCCAAAATGGTTTAAGTCCAAAAAGGGTGAGGATTCCCCATCACAATGTGGTCCACGTAAAGAACTGTAAGAAGAATGGAACACACTGACATAAAATTTCTGGTGGAGATGTTAATCTTACTTTATGTTTCTTGGGGGCATCCTGCTGGGTGCCAGGTCCACAGCACTGGTTATCCCACTCTTGCTCTTATAACATCATGTAAAACTGCTCTGGTTTTGGAGTCTGCCACGTCCGTAGGGCATGAACAGCAAAAGTAATGAGACAGAGAATTCAGGCTGGCTGTTAGATTACACTGTGAGGAGGCTTCCTCCTGGTTGCTCGAAGGGAGATTGTTAGAACGCAGTAGCATGAGAAGGGAAGCTGCTTGTCTCACAGATGCTTTATTTTAGGAAATACAAAAATCATCATTTAAATCCAGACCAGACAAGATTCTAGTTTGAAAGGCATTGAGGTTGGTATGTGCTTGACATGGTTATTAGTCCTTAAGGGAGGGATTTTTAAGTGACTGAAATACGTTGGTTTTCCTTTTCCTTGCAGTTTAAATCATAAGTATATGTACACAAATGTGTCTCTGTATTCGTACATACTACAGTGAAATTGCACGACTTACACATTTGGCATCTTTTCTTCTTTGTTTTCTTCCGTCTTCTTCCCCCTTGACCAAATATTTCAGGCCAGAAATCCAGGATATTGATGGCAATTCCCAGTGTCATGGATTAACAAATGAGAAAACAGAAGATGTGGACGATGAAGATGAAGAACTGGAAGAGGAAGATGATGACAGCCTGACAGGGAAGTCCCAGGATGAAACGGTATCACCCACCGCAGAGCCCCGAGGAGCATTTGAGGATGAAGAGGATGAAGAGCCCACATCTCTCACCATGAGCTTTGACCACACCCGAAGGTGAGGTGGGCCATTCCCTTCGAGAAGTCGAACGGGGCTCAGACTCCTGACCCTGTGTCGTGGTAGATTGTGAGTGCTGCTGTTTTATTGTTCAAGCCATGTGTCATACCTCCAGTTTGATGTAAGCATTCACCTGAGAGATTCCATTTTCACCGTGGTGGGGGACACGAAACAAGTGGACTGCAAGGAGAATCTGTGATGAGGTGTAGAAGCAAGACTTGAGAAGTTCATATCAGGAGAACAGTTAGTCCAACACAGAAACCAGCATTTTCAGGGTACCACAGTGCAGAGGATAATGTCTTTAAATCACTGGTCAGAGCGAAGGAAGAGGCATATGTCTGCAGTCTGCTTTGTTCTGCTCTGCCTGTTTTAGCTGTAGCCAAAAGGTGTTGATTTCAAGTCAGGTACTCGGAGCTCTGGGGAAAAGTGAAGCTTTTTTCCCCCAAGGTCCAGCCATGTCTAGACACCTCTAAAATTACAGTTCATGGCACATAGCATAGGCTTAGCTTGCTTTTTGCCTCAGTTTCCGGGATGGTATTTGTAACAAATGATGCAGAGTACTATCTTACTTGATTTCAGTGCATCCCTGTTCTCATTGCAACCCAAAGAAAGCGCAGCAGCGGCTTCAGACAATGATCCAGTGTCAAACATTCCCAGGAGTGCACAGCAACCTCCCCACAGGCATCCAAAGGGAACTGTAGCCACGCTGACTCACAGATAGCGATGCACTGATGCTTGTGTGCGCACGGCCATGCTCTCCACTTTGTCTTTGCTCCTTGCATTGTGTGTCATGTTGGTGTTTGTCCGTTTGTCCGTGCACGCATGTGGCTTGTGAGTCCCCCGTGGTATGTGCATGCAGGCACTGGGTTAGCAACACTCACTTTGGCTAGATGTGAACGGTGAGATGAGCTAACAACAGGTCAACCCCTTCCCCTGGTCATTGGTACAGGTGTATTGAGGAGGACGAAGCCGGCCTGTTAGATTTGGAGCAGATGCCGAATTTTGGGAAGGGGCTGGATCTTCGCAAAGCAGCCGAGGAAGCATTTGAAGTTAAAGATGTGTTTAATTCCACCTTAGACTCTGAGACAATAAAACAGACTCTGTACAGGCAGGCTAAAAACCAGGTAGGTATATTGCAGAACGTTTTACCTAGCTTGCCGCCAGCACGTGCAATAGGATTAGCAGGCAGCTGGCCTCCAACAGCTGAGGTTTATTCTCCCCTTCCAGTGAGCAGGAATTCTAACTGTAACATGTGAATCCTATGTGAACTGTGTCTTGTTGCAACTGTACTGAAACAGAGGAGAAATGGAGTGGGCATCCGTTCTAGGTGACCAGATCAATTTACCATGTAGCCTGTGCTGTGAGAACATGCTTGTAGAGAAAGGTAGAGGTGTCTGTCTGTTTTTATCTGTCTGTATAAATGTTTTTATGACTACTATTTATTTATACTTTGGGATGGGTCTTCAGTTGACTCCCTTTCTGACCTTCAAGCAACAGAATTTGTCATGAAATCTATTTTAAATGTCCAGCAAAGCAGCAGGTTAACGCAGTTGCCAAATAGAAGGTGATTTCTGATTTATCATCCCCCAGAACTTGCAAAATTCATGTCTTCCTTCACAGCAGGTGCTAGTACTGAAGCTGGGGAAGGTCTGTTTGGAGATAGGATACAGCTTTGTTCTGAGTGAACCCAGTTTTAACACAAGCCACTTGCCTGACTCTTACGTGTGTCCTGCTACTAATATGCCAAATGTACTAACCATGTGGGAACAGCTTGCTCTTTTCCAGTTGGTACTACATTGTTAGATCCAGCCTGTGCTTGGATGGGGAGGGATTCTTTTTGAATCCACTTTATAGTGTGTGAGATGCAGGACTGGTTACACTTAAATCTCACAAGTAACCTGAACAAGTCCAACCATCCTAGTGCTGGAGATGAAATGGTAGAACAGGATTTGTGTGAGCAGCACGGCCCCTCTGGCTGGCTTTTAAGCAATTTTAGAAGTGTGCATGTCCGTAATACTACAAAGCCATGCATCTTCCAGCACACACCTACAGTACATCAATGTGTTAACTTGACAAGTAGATCATGACTCTTGCTGTTAAGAGGAGAGGCTGAATTTGGAGAACTGGTTTGTATTGTTAGAGTAGCATTACTAAGGGTCCTAGTGACGAGGGGTCCTACTGTGCCAAGCCAGTAGGTAACGCGTGGTCTTTATCTCTTGCCCTGCAAAGGATTGTGTGTGGTGAGTGCTGCTTTGGCCAACAGAGCCCCAGTTCCATTGCAAAGTGTGCCTATATTCCTAGATACCTGAGCCCGTTTTTACAAGTGCCAGTGGGCTTACACCAGGCAGTAAGTAGCCTGCTGCCTGCTGGGCTATGGCCAGTGTGGCTATTGCTGCACTGTTCTGGGCCACTGGCTTGTCTGTAGCTGTAGTTTGTATGAGAACATAACATGAGTGACTGGCACTGTGCATGTAGCCACTCTCCTCTGAGCAGAGCCTAGACCCAGGGTGTGGGTTTGTGACCAAGTGCAGAGCTGGCACAGGATGGATTTGGTCCTGTCCTGGATTTGGATGGTGGCGTCTCCTGGCTAACCCTGCACTGCTACGAACTCCATGGCAGGTTTGAGTAGTTGGAATGATGGGTCTCATCCTGGTGTGTGGATGTAAATTCAGGCCTGCTGTGAGGTTCTTAGCCCAGGCCAAGGGGTGCTGGCTGGCCTGCGTTGCCTGCGTGGTTAGATGGTGCTGTGCTGCACACGCTTTGTCTAGGCCTGTCCTGTGTGTGTATTCACACGTGTCCTCTGCATTGCTCTCTTCTCCTCCAGGCTTATGCAATGATGCTGTCCCTGTCTGAGAACGCTCCCCTCCACGCGTCCTCCCAGAACTCGCTGGGTGCTTGGTTGGACATGGCAGGAGCAGCTTCAGAGTCGGGGACCTTTAACCCCATCAACCACCTCTGAGAGGTCAACAAGGCACTGGCCAGAGTCCCGGCGAGGAGGCGGTGGCGCTGCAATTATCCCAGCAAAAATCCCAGCAAGCAGAAGATGGATGAGGGGGCCTCAGGGAGTCGTCTGGACTTTTGGCTGAGAAGGAAACTTGTCGCGTCCGACCTACAGGTCCTGCGTTTTTATCTATCCAGAGTTTTCTTTTCTAATTTATCAGAATGAACCTCTCCAGAACTGGATATCCCTGATGCAGCCCCAGGATTTCACAGTCTATAGGAATAGCACGAGCAAGACATGAATTGCAACAGTGCAATCAAACATTGGCCCCTCTAACCTTACACAACGGTATCACTGAGCCAGTAGAGCCTGCGTTTAAATGGAAGCTTGAAACCATTTGGTAGCATTTCCTCTCAACTCAGCTGAATAGTGAAGTACTAAGGGAAGAGCCAGGTGTGACCTCTCCCTGGTGCAATTCTACACAGTCACTGGAGTTATACCAGGGAAGGGAAAACTCGACCCATTTCGTTGCCCCCCAGAAGAATTTGGCGTGTGTGGTGGGTGAACCTCGCCTGACCAAGGGCAGTTTGGGCACGTCTTCTGACTTGGCAACCAGGGTTTTGTAGAGCGGCACCCTGTCAGTGTCGATGGTGGCAGCAGTTCTGGTGTGCTGGATGGTTCTCACGCATCACACACTGCTATTTGGCCTCTCATTGCAGTGGAAAGATGAAAATTTCCTTGTTCAGCAACTCAGGGGTTCAGCCCTCTATCGAAGCACATAGCTCAGAATCCAGTTGTCTCTCTGACTCTGCAATTGCTGGCAGATATTTTATGGGTCTCACCCTCTTCAGTGATACAGAGCAGCCTTCAGAAACACTGTGGTGGTGTCTCTGCTACTCTGCATTGCAGTTACAATCTGCTGTTGGAGCAGGGATTTTGCAGGCCAAGCTGACTCACAGAGTAGTCAAGAAAGCACTTAAACCTTGCAAAGGATGACATTGGCTACACAGAGCAGATCTCAAATGTGTGTCTGGAGAAATTTCGCATTAAAGCATCTAAGATGTAGAAATGATGAGGACCAGACTGCTGCTGCTGGGTGACACCACAGGTCTCTGCATCTCGCCCATTGCAGTTCTGCATCAGCAACCTGCTGGGAGCCTGCAGGGAATGTTGTGTCCAAAGCATGGGAAGTCAAGAGGAACTTTTCCCATGAAGTTCAGCATCTTTTAGTACTGGATGTGCTTCCTGGAAGTATTTTGTCAGGTAATAACTGCTTGCAGAACTGGGATAATGGCCGACTTCAGAGAAACAGCACGCAGCCGTCAGCGTGTCTGCCTGCAAATGCCTGACATGTGCAGCCTCTTTGCCTGCGCGGTATGGAAGAGAGCGGATGGAGGCTGCTGTGCCAGTTCAGTGTGGAGAAACACAACAGGGAAGCTTCATTCCAGCATGCCAAAACAAAGGAAACAGCTACCTAAATAAACAAAGCCAAGATTGTGTTAGGACGAGACCTTCGTGATTCACTCTTTGCACCCAAGAGGAGACATGAGGCTGCTTTTAGATCCCCAGGAGCCTCAGACAGCAAGGAAAGCATCTGGGGTGGCTTTGGTACAGAAGGAACAAAATTGGCAGCATCAGCATGTTTCCCAAGAATAATTTACCCTTTTTGGTTTTCCACAACGTCCTGTGAAGGTGCCCGAGGCCGAGACCAACAGAGAGCACGGCCCGAACCGCTTCACCTATTTGCA
>NW_009939718.1:0-10861 GCF_000696875.1 Nestor notabilis
AGTGAGCAGCTGTGTGGTTCCGAGTTACTGGGTGGGTTTAAACCATGACAATTCCCCAAAAGCATTCACAAGCACAAGTAAACGGTAGATGTTTCTGTGGTTGCTGAAGCGACAGAATTATTTTTTTCTTTTTTCTTTTTTGCTTCAGAAGGTAACCAAGTGGAGTGGCACAAAATAAGTCAGAACACATCAACTGAATTGACATCAGCTGCAAGGTATAAACAAATGGATTGAATCTGATATGTTAGTTTTCAAATTCTGTTGAAGAAGATTAAATTAGACTATTATTCAGATAAATGTCCTGTTTGACTTCTGACTTAGAATTAAGAACAATCATTGAATAGCTCTGCAGTGGAGGAAAACCATGGCGTTTTATCAGCAAAATTTGTACTTCCAGGTCAGTTTTGCTTTGTGTTTATTCCTAAACAACAGACTATTTTTTTAAATTACAGGACACAAACTGAATTGACTGTGCATAAGTCATTGCAAAAATTATAATATTTATTCTTCTATTATTACATGAAGTGTCAATTTTATTAGCAATTCCAGAATTATAATCATCATAGAGCTCAACAGATACAGTGAGAGCCACCTAGTTTTCTTTCATGATGAACACTGTATTAGTGAAGATTTCATTAAACTTTTTTAGAGAACTGTATTGAACTGTAGCCTCCAAACCTTTATTTGAGTTATGTAACTACTGTAGAACTAAACCAACAGAAGCACTTTCTCCTGAAGTATAAACATTTTTGTTTGATCTGTTTAAATATTATAAAACATTCACATTAATGAAAAAGCTGACTCATATAAAGACAGATGGGTCAGACAAATGCATCTAAATTTCATTCTGCATTCATTCTAACACTCAGAACTCAACAATAACTGAACAACAGTGTTTGACGTCTTGTTTGAAAACAAGTTGGTGATTTCAGCTTAATTTTAGTAAATGGCAGACTACATCATAAGATTACTAACAAAACAAGGACTGTCAGTTAAAGCTATGAAATAACAGGAGTAGAAACAGGTGTCTCTTTCAGCCCTGGAAATGATCCTTCTAATAGACATAGAGTGGTTGTACTCCTATTACCTCTTTGAACCTAAATTGTCAGTAAGAACGAATTTTATCCTAAGCCTCTCAATACTGCCTGTTTGACACCATATGACAATCTTAACCTTTTTTCCAATTTATCTTCCTGAAGATTTTGACTCCCTTTCAATCTTGTTTTACCTTTGTACTTTGATCTGTCTTCATATTAACAGAAGATACCATTTCTTGGTCTGAAATAGAGAACTGAGATGAGTTTATAAGCTCCTTTATCTGGAAAATGTGCCCTACTTTACCTCAACTGTATCAGAATGAAAACAGGGCACACGTCAAACTCTATCATCTTTAGAAAGAAACTTGAGAGCACATCTTAGGCAGGAATCAGGGCATGCTCTATCAAAGCCCTTAATTTCTTGATTGCAAATATATATCATGATACTTTCCAGCACAGACCCACTATTTATGCAGCTGATAGTGTTCTCAACTGGAATTATCCAACTGTGAAGCAGGGTAATAAGAACATTCATCTTGATAATAACATTCTATTCAAACATTTTAAAAATAATAAAAAGAGCGTACTACAAGGTGGCTTAGATATTTTTTCTTCAAAAAGCTATTAAATGAAATATTTTTCCCATACAGTAAGTAATTATAAATACAAACATATTTGCTGTATTTCAATTAGTTATCCAAAAATATCATTGTCTTACAATAAAGGCACTGACCTACACCATATTCTAACATATTTGATGGAAACGACAGTTTAATTCCAGATCCATATCAATAAGTTCACTTTTCTTATCTGTTTGAATTTGCACCTATAATAAAAGACTGATACCAGACAGCCAGCAAAAATTTACCTTCTGAGGACTATTAACTTTACCTTCTGTTACATATTTTCTAGCTGCAATCTTATACATTCTATTTCATTCTAAAAGACTGAGAAGTAATACCATATATAAATGATTTAAAGATAGTAAGTACACCATGTCATTTTAGCTCATTCTAATAAAAGATGTAAGACCAGTGTATATGAAGCATATCAAATTAATGAAAGACTTCAATGAAGTCTGTGATATTCTACTGATACACAATTGGAAAAAAATAGTAATTTAAAATGCTTTCAATTCCTCCCGCCTTGTAATAAGGCAAAGTGCTGTGGAATTACAGCCTTAACCACCTTACTTGAATTCTTAGCAGAAAAATAGGAAAATAAGCAAACTTTGCTAGTGTGTGTATGATAATAAACTGGGCAGTTAGCAGCACCTTAGAAGCATCAAAGTATCCTCATTTATGAAAGCAGAACAACAGACGTAAGACGTAAGACGGGAAGAGGTAGTCATAGAGTCATAGAATCATAGAATAGTTAGGGTTGGAAAGGATCTTCAGATCATCTATTTCCAACCCCACTGCCATGGGCAGAAACGCCTCACACTAGACCATGTCACCAAGGCTCTGTCCAACCTGGCCTTGAACGCTTAATGGAGCATTTACCACTTCTTTGGGCAACTTGTTCCAGTGCCTCACCACCCTCACAGTAAAGAACTTCTTCCTTATATCTAACCTGAACTTCCCCTGTTTAAGTTTAAATCCATTACCCCTTGTCCTGTCACTATGGTCCCTGATGAAGAATCCCTCTCCGGAATCCTTGTAGGCCCCCATCAGACACTGGAAGGCTGCTATGAGGCCTCCACACAGTCTTGTCTTCTCCAGGTTGAACAGCCTCAACTTTCTTAGCCTGTTTTCATACAGCAGGTGCTCCAGCCCTCTTATCTTGACTATGAGATGATAAAAATGAGCTTCTTATGAGGTTGTCATGCTATGCACAAAACCATGGTCAAGATACTGTAAGACAACTTAAGATTAATTGACAAGTCATGTGCAAAGAACCATTATCAATTAATACATTGCCGGATAGGAAGAATGCATAAAATGTTTGGAGGATTCTCATTAATATGTTCAACAATTAAATATTTAGTGAAAAATGACTGAAAAAAAGAATTATTTTTATGTCCAATTAGGTTAAAGCAAAAGAGAAAGACTAAATAGAAGGCAGAATCATGGACTAGATAACATGAAAAAAGAATAATAGCAACTCTAAAGATGATTAATAATGAGAATAAATTAGAAGAGGATGCAGCACAGGTAGTAATCAAGGAAAAAACTCCCAGTAGTGGTGAAGGTATATTTTCTTGTATTAGAAAATAGAAAAGATGACCTGATGAGGATTTTCAGTCCATTATTCTATTAAAGCATTCCAGACTAAGTCTGGGAAAATAATTAGTGAAGTTCAAAAATTTATGCACAAAGGTAGTTACTAAATCTAATTAGAATGATTTTTGTGCCTCCAGTCAATACGTGTTCTTGCTTTTGCAGGGCTTATATCTCACTGGATAAATTAATTGCTCATTTTCTAAAATTTGCTCCTCTTGGTTAAACCAATGGCCTGTCTGACTTGCCTCTCATAACAGCAGGAAGAGATGCTATTTGGAGAAAGTCTGCAAACCAACCACTTTCTGCAATCTGTTCCGCTCTTCTTTCTTAGGCAACCAAATTTAGTGCACATGAGGGTACATCCCCAACAGTCTTTTTAATTCCCATCTGTGAACCTTTTCTCCAGGAATGTGTCTAATCTCTTTTTGAGCCTCCTAATATTTTCTATCTCCACATTCTCTTGTGGCAGCAAGATTACTACCTGATGTGTAAAGAAGGACATCACTAAGCCTCTTTTGAACTAATCTCCTGTGAGTTTTATTGCATGCCGCTGCTTCTGGTATTGTAGTATTTAGTCAACCTTTAGTCATCCTTCCTTTAGTGAAGATTCTGTCCTCACCTCATCCTCTACCTGCATGATTATGCAAACTCCAGTTATATCCTTTTTCCAGCCTTTTTCCTTACCGAAGTCCTAGAAAAGTACCAGTCTTCTTAACCTCACTTCATCAGACAGACACTGCATTGCCTCAACCATTCAAGCTGCAGCTTCTCCTCTCATTCGTGTGCACATTTCAGAGATATGGAGACCATGACAGTGGACATTACTCAGGAGTAGTGCACCATGATTACTCACAGTCACAAAGTGATGCCCTCTGTCTGAATATCTTTTATGGCAATGTCCAGGATTTTGGTAGCTTTGTTCTGACACATCAAGCCAGTTATTTCAGAGTGCTGTGAATGAGGATTTCAAGATCTCCTAATTGTACCTGCCAGTTCCAAGTTCAGCATGGATGAGGCTCAGGTTGTATTTCCCCAGAGAATCCCTTATGTTTGCCTTTATAAAGTTCATGTGACACCTTTCTACCTACTGTCCCAGTTTTGTGGGGTTCTTCTTCACTTCTTTGACATTGACACAACACCTGAATACTTTAAAGAGCCTTGTGGTATCTATGACTGTTTTCCATGTTACTGGTGAAGTCATAGAAGAAAGCTTGTACTCACAGTCATCCTTACGGAACCATCCTGGAGAGAGACCATTATATCCTAATCCTTCGTTTTCCATCCTTTTACCAATTTAGATCCATTGAAGTATCTTTCTCTAAACCCCTGGCAGATTTGTCCCTTTCATAACTTTCACTATAGAATTTTCTCAAATGCTTCTGAAAATACAAATTCTTTATGCCCACTGAATCCCCTTCATAAACTTTTCACTGACACCTCTTGTTGACACCACACATTCTATTAGAAGCCATACTGATTCTAACGCTTTTTTTTTTTTTAATTAAAAATTCTTCTGTCCTACCAGTAATAAAATGCAGTCACCAATCTCTAATTTTCAGAATCCCATTCTTGGCAGTTTTTAAGTTAATGTTGTCAATCTCAAAGTCCTGGTGGTGGCTGGTTGTAGTGCTAGGTCATGCACTTTGGCTAGCAGACTAGCAGCTTCATATTTGAGACATTTCAGGACTCTTGACTGAATGCCATCTGTTTGTGATGATTCCTTGACATCTGGCTTGCCTAGGTAACGTAGTAATTCCTGCATATTTACTTCAATCTGATCCAGCTTCTTTGACCTCCCTGCTACCAATAAAGAATAAGTCGGTTTTTGGTCCCTCCCCCACATCTTCAGCCAGGATCAAGTCTGAAACAAAAAATTTGTAGATAACACCAAGCAGTCTCACAAATTCTCTAGCTGGCTTCCTGATTTTGATGTGTTTAAAGGACTGTTTGCCTGTCATTTTGAGCATACTTTGCAAGATTTTAGGTCTGACCTTTCTGGTTAGGTCTTAAAATTCGTTTTTACATTTGACCTGTCATTTTTATCTGTATTCCTTTTCTTCCTATTTGAACAAGGTTTCCATTTTTTTAGAGGTCAAACTATTAGCTGCAAGTCTTCTTAACCTTCCCAGGAACATGCACAAGGGACTTTTGGATCACTTTGTTTTCTTTTTGAGTTATAGCACACATTCTAACTAGGCTTCTAGTATGGCATTTATAGCAGCCTTCATGCTGCATGCAGACTTTTTGCCTGTATTTTGTCTTTGAAAACTTCTCTTTCTTCACAGTTCCCTTTCTTGAAATCAAATATCAATTTGCTTGATATATTTTTCTTACTTTCTCCCACTGCACTCTTAAAAATAATTGCAGTGTGGTTTCTATTACAGAGCAGCTCTCTCACTGGTCCTTCTTGTCCCATGCCCTTTGTATCTCTTAGGCCAAAAATTCCAAATAGTCTGTTTTTCTATGAGTGTTTAGACACATTGTTGCAGTTAGCAGTCATTTACTGAATCTGACTTTTTTATTTCTGCATCACACTCTCATAAGGAATCTACTGAGTCTACTGAAACAGCTGAAGTCTCTCACAATCTCTCTGATACTTGTAGTTGTCTAATCTCATTTCACATTTTCTGACCATTGTTTTCATCCTGATACGAAGATTATTCTGGAACAGCTTTTACTATAAGGAACTGGGGCATCCACCTGGAAGGTCACCTGAGTGCTTCTTTCCTCCAGCACCATAACCCTTGGCTGACAGTGCCCCTCTTGCACTGTAATGTCCCTCTTTATTCTTAAAGAGCTGGTATTCTGGTACCTGACTGACTGTACTTCTTCCACCAACTATCTCAGTTGTCTGTTATTATTGGGTTGTCTTTTGGTGCCTGTACCGGCTGTAGGTGGCAACCTGTTTGCAGGGGGATGGCTGCAGGGAGGCCATTGTGAAGCTAGCTCCAATGGACCCACCATGAAGCACAGCTGAACCCAGCAGCAAAAATGATGCTGCCTCAAGGAAACATATTTAATACTGTACAACAGAGGAGTGAATGAAAAAAAGAGTGATAAACAGTCCTATGAACACCAAGGCCAGAGAAGAAGGAGGTAAGGAGGTGCTCCAGGCACTGGCATAGAGATTCCCCTGAAACCCGTGGAAGAAACCACACTGTAGAGCAGGCATCCACATTGCAGCTTTTAGAGAGAAAGTCTGCACAGCTGCCTTTGCTTATTTTCAGTTTCTGCTAAAGTTCTGATGAAGTGAGGAAATAAACTGTTAGTATCTGGCAGAATACACAAGATTTGGAGTAGTTTTCTGAGTTTGGAGTACTTCTCTGAGTTTGGGAGATCTGATTGTTTTTGAAGAGAGAGTACAATCCTGTATTTTCACATTGCACATGAGAAAACTAACTCTGTCCCAGCGAAAACCAGTACAGTACCCTAATCCTCTTTTTTGAGACAGAATCTTCCTTTTTTCTGACAGTGAGAAGTGAAAGTAAAAGCAAGACTTTTAAAGGCCTGATCTGCAAAAGGTAATAAATGAACTATCTACAAACCCTGGAGTTTAGAAAATATTCACACACAGCTCTACTAGTCATGAGGGTGGAAGGAACATGCAGGAATTTGAGAGTGATATTGGACGTTCCAAAACTGTGCAGAAAGATAAACTCTCAGATCAGAAAATTCACTTTGTTTTCTCAGAAAACAGCAATAATTTCCTTAAAGGACTATCTTTAGCACTATCCTGATATTACAGTGGAGTGAAATAGCCAAAATTTTCATTACCAAGTGAGAAAAGCTTTTTCAGTAACTCTAAATTAGGTAAACTCTTCAATATAATTGTGTTTATATGTAAGAAAATGTATATGCAGACCAATCTAGAACTGGATTACATCCAGAATTGTAAGATACCATGTTATGCTCTAAAGACATATAAGTAGGTTAAGAATAGTGTTCAAAGACATATACAGCTTGAGTATTTTCAATTCTTCCTCTTCTAAGTGAGAGGTGAAGACACTTCTAATGATAAAAAATAATGATTTTTAGAAAGCAAAAGCAAAGATAATTTTTCAAGGTGTCTAAAGAAAAGGTTTTTTGTAAAGTCTAGATCAATACTGCCCTTCTCTCAATGCCAACTTTATTAGTCTTTTTCACTTTATAACTTCTATTTATACTCAGTCCTTTGAGTCCTAAGCTCCTTTTTCTGCATGCCTAGCTGCTTGTTCTAAAACCTTTTTTTCTCAGTACTTTGACAGCACATCAACCAACAAATCTCACTTGTGACAAACTCTAATGATTGAAGCACATATCTTGATTCCTCTCAGTACCTCAATACATTTCTGATTCGATACAGACTTTACTGTTATTAGCTCCTCTTGCCTTTTACTGTCTCTTTTCATCCATCAAGCATAAAATATGTGTCACTCCTACAACCATCAGGTTTGAAAAGCTGGGGGAGGGCAAGTATAACAATATTAGCTTTAGTTTCTAGACTGCCTTTTCAATATGCTGGCTCAAAAAATACTGTTTTGTTTCAAATCGTTCTGTCTTCCACCAAAAGATCTTTATGCTAGTTTTAGTATCACTTGAGAAAACTATGAGACAATTTGCTTATAAAATGACCCATCATTAGAGCTGTGCTTTACTGTATTGGAATACCTAGCATAACAATTCTGTATTTACAAATGTACTTATACACTTATTGAGGTAGTTTTTACAGCTCAGTGGGGCAAACATTTCTTTTACAGTACAGTTGCATCAAACATGACAGTTATCACAACTCCAGCTTAAGGAAGGTTATATACAGAATGTTTTCAGTGCATGCAATTAGGTTTGACATTTAGCCGTTGTACTCTGGGCTTGGGGATTTTCCATGGTTTTATATTATATTGACACTGAACTACACATAGCCATGTTCATTCTGTTCTGTACTGCCATATAAGCTCTGAAATAACATTAAATGCGTTTTGGATGGACAGAATATTTCCACATGAATGTTTGATGGAATAAATGCTAAAGGATAGTTGACAGTTTAAACTTTTAATAGCTATACTCAATGTCTATTTGATTTGAATAGTTGAGCTGGACAAAAGTCAGTGGGAGTGAGTCTACCAGGACAAACCTAGTAAATATAAATATTTCTGTTAAAAACTGAACCTAAGAGAAAGGACAAAAGATAAGGGACACATTTTTCAGAGTTTTTGGCTTACAGAGCAAGTGAGAACTGGATAGATGGATGGAAACCCTCATCACCAAAGTATATGAAGAAATTAATTAACTTTGTACACTCATTCTTTGTAGATTAATTATCCACAGTAAATCCAAACTGAGAAATACTGAATTTATGTTTAGAGACAAGGAATTTGATTAAATTAGCTAAAAGATAACTTTTTCTTGTTCTGTTTTATTTTAAGCAACTGTTAAAAAGAATTAAGGGTCTTTAGTGTGTGGTGTCCCTGCTCATGGCAGGGGGGTTGCAACTAGATGATCTTGAGGTCCTTTCCAACCCTAACTATTCTATGATTCATTCAGAATTGTAATTTTGTTAACTACAGTGATGTTTTGTTAACAATGTGCCTTGTGGCAAAGCAGGCCAACAGCCTGCTAGGCTGAGTTAGGAAAAGCATTGTGAGCAGACGGAGGGAAGTTGTAGAATTTAAATACCAACAGGGTTTATAAACAAAAGCAAATGTAAGCATAAAGAATTCTGTAACCAGTGTAAAGTAAAAGTAGATCAACAGTGTATATTATGGGGGTGGAAGGAACATGCAGGAATTTGTGAATGATAACTGCACGCTCCAAAACTGTGCAGAAAGATAAACTCTCAGATCAGAAAATTCACTTTGTTTTTTCAGAAAACAACAATAATTTCCTTAAAAGACTATCTTTAGCACTAACCTGATATTACAATGGAGTGAAATAGCCAAAATTTTCATTACCAAGTGAGAAAACCTTTTTCAGTAACTCTAAATAAGGTAAACTCTTCAATGTAACCATGGCAAGACATGTCTGGAGGGATGCATCCAGGGCTGGGCTGCCCAGTACAAGACAGACATGGACATACTTGAGTGAGTCCAGTGAAGAATCACTGAAATGATTAATGGGTTGAGGCACCTTCCATACAAGAAGAAGCTGAGAGAGCTGGAACTGTTTCATCTGGAGAAGAGAAGGTTCAGGAGGATCTTCTTTCTCTGTATAAATAACTGAGCATCCTGCTTATCTAATCTGTCTTCAAGTAGAGAAGTTGGACTAGGTGATTTCCAGACATCCCTCCCAAACTTAGACATTTTGTGATTCTGTATAGACACCACCTTCCAAATATACTTGTGAGCTAAAAATATGTTTGTAATTGTATTATAATGCTTACTTGGAACAAGGTTTTCTGTATACAAGATGATAGTGGACATGAAAAAATTTTGGTATACTGAAGAATTCTTTGAATGCAATTACCTCCCAAAAGACTGAAAATATATTAATTATATATATATGTGTGATTCTGTATAGACACCACCTTCCAAATATACTTGTGAGCTAAAAATATGTTTGTAATTGTATTATAATGCTTACTTGGAACAAGGTTTTCTGTATACAAGATGATAGTGGACATGAAAAAATTTTGGTATACTGAAGAATTCTTTGAATGCAATTACCTCCCAAAAGACTGAAAATATATTAATTATATATATATGTACAACTATTAATTGAATGAGTAGCAAACAAAAAATTAGAAGTGCTCATCTATTTTTGTCACCTGTCCTCCTGTGTATAAAACAAAAGGTCAGTCAGATAATGTTAGTGTCAATAAGCTTCACATTCAAAGGAAAAGCAAATTGAATAACATACTTCATACAGCAGAGGAGGTCACTAGAACACCACAGATGAATTTTATCTTTTGTTTGCAAAGTTCAACACCATCATTTATTTGTCTGCCATTCTAATACAGTTTTTGTTGTGGGAATTCTTCAAGATAATGCATCATGTACACTCTAAAGCAGTAAGTCTGCAATACAGTCTTCTAAGATAGAACTCTGTATCTTGCAAAATAGTAATGATCCATTAAGATCGGTCATATGCTACACAGATGCAGGGTTCTACTCTGAAGAACGTAATACAAGACTTGTGCCATGAGATTTCTTATTCTACAGTATTTAGAGGAGGCATTGTTCACATATTTTCAAATATGGCTTATATTTAATCTGCTGTTCTGGAACAATCCAATATTCAGGATTTTTGACAAAATAAATGATCCATATCTTGCATGAAGACAAAGATGTCACAGAAAATTCTTGGAGGAAATACCACTCAGCTTCTCTGGTTGCAGAAAAATATAAAGACCTCCAAATGTGGAATAACTTCAGACATCCTAAATATCATAATTCTGTTGTATAAAGTTGTCTAATGTGTTATTTAGACTGTATCCTTCTCTCCATTTATAAGCTAGTAGAAGATTAATCATGTCTCGTGCACATACATAGAATCATAAAATAGGGTTGGAATGGACCTTAAGATCATCTAGTTCCAAGCCCCCTGCCATGAGCAGGGACACCACACACTAAACTAGGTCGCCCAAGGCCCTGTCCAATCTTGCCTTGAACACTGCCAGGGTTGGAGCAT
>NW_009939719.1:0-249 GCF_000696875.1 Nestor notabilis
CGCCCCCACGGAGCCCCCATTGCCCCCACTGAGCACCCACGGACCCCACGGAGCACCCACAGACCCCACTGAGCACCCACTGAACACCCAGTGACCACCCATTGGCCTCCATTGAGCACCCATTGAGCACCCAGTGACCCCACTGACCCCAATGACCCCAGTGACCACCCAATGACCCCAGTGACCACCCATTGAGCACCCAGTGACCACTATTGGCCCCCAGTCACCACCCATTCACTCCAGTGACTA
>NW_009939720.1:0-18884 GCF_000696875.1 Nestor notabilis
ATATTTTTTATATATACATATTTTTGTGTATCTATATGTGTGTGTTTGTGTAAAATACAGATATATTTTATCCAGCTAACTGAAAAGTATTTTCAAAGCACATTGAAATAAAAAACTAACTCATACAATGTGGAATGTTACCACATGAATTACAATGTATTTAAGTTAGATCATTAGAGCAAAGTTACTTCACTATTCACGTCTGAGGTGGAATTGAGTGTTTTCTTCCCTTATTTTACTTTAAATTTTCTCTGCACAACTGTTCAACCAGAGAAATCTGCATGTTCCAGAGAACTTGACAAATTGAGAATGATAATTAAAAAGTAAACAGGAAAATTTCAGGAGGGAAAAGCACATAGTTAAATCTCAGAATAGTTTGGTGTAAAATAAAGCATTATTATACCTGCAATGATGTCATCCATCTGCTCCAAAGCTGCTTCCAGCATATGACTAGCGTCAGAAGCCATCATCTGTGATTTCTTCAGTAGAAAGAGTAAATGTCTGAAAAGACAGATGAAACCACGTGTATTACACCAAACCAGACCTGTCACTGTTACATTATAAATTAAGCCACGCAAGCAAAAGTCCACATTAACAAAAACACAGCCAAAAATACAGTAATATGGGAAGTAAAAACCTTCTTCCCATGACTTGGGATTTATGAGGTTTTCATTCATGGTTGATTTTTTTTCTTTTTAAGCAATTTCACTCAAACAAGGAAATGCAGATGGATATAAACCCAAACAATCTCAAATACTGGAAGCCACAGATTCCCCTGCCCCTCATCCTTGATAATGATTTCCTAGATTCTAAATTGAGTGTGTTTCAACCTTTTGCACTGTGTGAGAAAAGGACTGACTAGGTTTCAGTGCAGGAATGAACACATGGTGAAAAACATGATTAACCTATAAGCAGAACTCTGTAGCAGCTCTGCTTTTTGATAGCTGTCTGAAGAGTAAAGACAATTCTGAAGTTATTTTTACTGCTCCTTTCTATACCCCCATTCAGTCTTCCTATCACTTCTTTCATGACACTGAAAATACAGTTCTTTGTTCCAATAACTAAAATACCCCAAGTATGAAGTTTCTGAAGTTACTGTTGCCCCTTTAAAGAAGGATTAAAGCCATTCACGTTTCCATCTGACATTAAGGATTACAAAGAAAACCTTCCAAAATTAGCTGCTACTTGTTAGTTGGTGTTGCTGGACTCTCAGTCAAGTAACAGTCACTGTTGTCACCAGATGACATTTCAAAGGGGAAAATAATTTATGCTATCTATTTCACTGCCAGTGAGAAAATCCTCTCTGAAATAAGGCCCTTTTGCACATCACTTCATCACTGAAGTATGAAACCAGTGCCCACGCAGAGATGAACAGGGATCGTACTTATGCATGATTTCTGCAGCGCTCTAACACAGAGAACACTGACAAAGCCTTTAAAGGGTTATAGAATTATGATTTCCCTTCCATGAAGGGTGCAATTCAGTCTTTTGACATTCAGTCTTCTGATACAGCAAGTTTAAAATCTGTGACTCAAAAGGGCTAGATTTCGACAGCTTTCTAAGCACCACAAAAGACCCCTATCTGACAATGGCTAGAAATAGCCTTCAAATAGCACAGGTTGTAAGTAAGTGTATAGGCAACGGTCATATGTTTATAGGGCCAGTTACTCCAATGCCACTGAAATGTCACTCATCTGTATTTATCATGCGATTACCTATGCTAAGAATTCGATTATTTTGAATTTAAACAAATATAACAATAATCTCTAACAGCAATTCACATAGATGAAAATATTTTTGTACTGTGTTCATCCAATGACAAATCAGACACTGGCCACAATGACCAACGGCATGATGGGTGCTAAATTCTCCCAGTTGGAGCCTGCCCAAACACATAGAATCAGCAGTCAGAGGATAAAGTCAGCTTTAAAATAAAAGTTTACACATTGTTGTTTCAGGGAGACCATCAGAAAAAAACTAAAATCAAATCCCTAGAAGTATACTCGAGGCTGACTCCAAACTACTGCAATGTAAGAAATGTTCAATCTTAGTAATAAGCCCAGTGCAATGGAAAATTTTTACTAACGAGTCAAAATTATTTGTTTCTCTTACAAACTAAGAACTCTGAGGCGCAGGCTTTTCTCCATTGTGTATATTTCGCCGGCACTGAGCAAGCTCTGTGTTATCAGTAAGGTGTGCATCCTATGTCCATTCTAGTCAAGGTATGTAACACCAGTATCTAGAGCAACAGATGCAGGCATAACAGTCAGAAACTATTATGTTCTAATTTCAGGTCTGCCATTTATACTCGTGGTAATGGGTAAGCCACTATTTAACTTCAGATCAAATTGATCTGAAGAGCATTACGAGAATGCTTTATCAGAAAGCAGATGAAAAATCTTTAGCGGCACCCGAGGCAGAGATTAATTTAAATGAATGGTTGATTTTAGTCTCTCCATTTTTGTCAAAATAATAATTTAGGTATGGACAATGCTAAATGTAACTGAATTTTACCTAAATGCACCTGACCCAAATATTCATCTAATGCTGTTACACAAATAATGCTCAGAATAATCTGGAAAGTCATTAAGTCAATTGATACAAACTTAAAATTTCAGAATGCTTACACACGTGAACTTTACAGACACTCCCTCCGATTCTGTTGCTTCAATTTGTTGGATTTGGTAGATTTCCATCTTCTGTTTTCACATTTACCTGCCAGCAGCTTAGCAGTTTCACTAAATATTTGAGAGAGACCTGATTCTCAATTGCAAAGAGCTTGCTTCTTTGCAATATTTCCCCTAGTTCAAAGCAATCATAACACTGGTAATAACCACCTCAGTGAAAGGAAACCCACCTACAGTAAGCAGCTGCCAGAGGTGCACGTAGGCTGCCTTGCTCCTTTGGCAGACGTGGCCACCAGCCGCTCCCCCAGAAATCTACGGCCACCACTTGTATTGGTAAATCAGGACAGCAGACTGGCTCGAAATTAGAAGGGAGAAAGAGTGAAAAATACTGAAAATAGCACAGAGTTTCTATGGCAGGATTGCACAGTTGGCTCTTATTTGTGTCATAAGCTACCACTCTGTGTGCTTCAAGCAGCTGCAGCATCACACAGCTGTTAACAAGAAATGCAGGACTACCATTTCTTCTAAATATCAAATATAGTAACTCACCATCAGTAGTGAACAAGGTACAGAAAATGATGGCAGATTACATTACAAAAATAAAAACCCCTTGAATCAAGAACTAGGCACAAAACAAAGTTTTGCTGAAAAATACCACCCAAACTATGTCTTTTATCTCTTGCCAGCTTCCACACACTGCCCGTTTTCTCACCTGTAACACAGTGTATT
Organism: Nestor notabilis; assembly: GCF_000696875.1. Taxonomy (NCBI): domain Eukaryota; kingdom Metazoa; phylum Chordata; class Aves; order Psittaciformes; family Psittacidae; genus Nestor; species Nestor notabilis. Next base: position 3,357 of record NW_009939720.1, read on the forward strand.
TGCTGCTTAACTGCATTAAGCTAGAGTAAAACCTGCTGATCAAACAAAGATTTATTAATAAAAGCTATGTTCTTTGCTCCAGAGCGATAATGTAATATTACTTGCTTGACATCTTTTTCTAGACAGACCTGTTGCTTGTGCTTCAGGCAAATCTTACTTTCCCAGACACTCCCTTCTCACGGTGTACTGTTCTGAGTAATATTATGAAAATAGCTTGCAGCTCTCATATGCTTTCAGTTATTATTTCTGATCTAGTTCTATAGAAATATCTGCAATTGTGGATTCTTTTCTTATTATTATTAAATAAGAAGACACATGTATCAATCCCAAGGCATGCAAGTGCCTCAAACAGGATCCATCTATTCAGTGGTATTTTAATTGCAATTACCTTTACAGTTTTCATTCCTGAATGACATTAATAGATATAGATCACCACAACTTACCTTTATAAAAAAACCCCATGTATTTTGAAAAACAAGTTTTTTCATCTTTCGTAAAGACTTAAAAACAACTACCACTAACAAGATTTAATGCTCCAGTACAAGCTTTAATAGCACATTAGGTTAGCACATTCTAACCTTCAGGATTTATTAGATTAATTTATATATCAGCAAAATACAAGAACCAATCTACTTACCTTTTCAGGTCCCTAAGAAGAAAAGAATTTACTTTTTTGCCTGATCAGTAAAAATTGCTCACTATTAATAGCCAAAGTTTTACTGTTAAGCAGATGTAAGTTGAAATTATTATCATCCCTTCTAAGCCACATGCTCGGACTAATTTAGAGCCCAGCCCACAGAGGAAGATATTGCAACCCTCTTCGTTATAATTACCTAAGTAATAAGATCTTCCAGGAAGTGCAGACAGAGCAAACTGGTCCGAATGGCCTAAGTTTATTTTGCTTACCTACCTTTACCTTATGAAACCCAATCCAAGATTTGCATTTTAAATCAAGTGAAAAATCTCTGATAGAAACTATTGTGCTTAGAGCCAAAATCCCTTGCAAATTTCTTAACCTACTTTCTGTATGTAAAACTATAGCTTACTGTGTCCAGAAAGAATATAGTATTTAACAGACATAGTCATTATGAGCAAGATGTTCTTCAGAATTATGAAAAGCCTTAATTACATTTGAATCTTTCATGGCTGCCTTGAGCCAGCAGTTGTCCAGAGATAAGAATGTTAACATTTAGGCAACTCATAAGTCACCTGTTTTTCCAAGGTTGCTCCCAATAATGAGGTTGCCAACTTTATCAGTTATGGAGAAGGGTGTGGGTTTTGACAAGAACTCCTGAAATCCAAATCTTCGTTAATAGCAATGCTTTGGGTGGTCCACAAAGTCCTCTTGCATTTAGAAGACACAGCTAATAATTAACCACCACCACCTTTTTTTCCCCAGGATGAATAAATGCATATTTGTAAAATGTTTAAAGATTCAAGAATCGCACTGCTTTGTACTTCATTGCATAATGAAATATCAAGCAGCTTGGGTAAGCTTCAGAAGCCCTTCACACTTTTTTCAGCTGCAAGATAATCCCTGAGCTGGAATGAACAAACGTGCACAACCTCCAAGCCCACCACCTCCCACCTTGCTTCTCCTCCAGCCACATGCTCTGTTGTACCCAGTCACCCTACAAGAACACAACTGCTGATTTCATCTCTCCAGCCTGGCTCCGTAGTTCTCATGACACCACCAAATACAAAAGGTTATAAATACATATTTGGATCCTGGCCTTTTAGAACGTGCCATTCTCTCTAATTAAAGTTAATCCTTAGTCCTAAATAACTATCCACAGCTGCTAGGAACAGAAGAATTTCTGATGATCACTAGAATGACCGCCTAAGGAACTCTGCTTACACAGCATCCTCCAGGACTATCCAGCCACGAATCCTGTTCATCCAATTATAGCTTACATTTATTTGTTAATTCAGACACTACCTACTATTCCCACTTCATATGCTTTATTGGAATAGGCAGAAGGGTAAATAGAACCCTTCCTTCATTGATTACCCTTTATGTAATAAATAAAAACAAGACTATTGAGTTTTTTTAAAAGAATAATCAGAATGGGAATTAAAAATAATTTTTGGCTAGAAAGTGTAAAGGGTCCACACTAAGGGGAGGGGGAAGTTCTAGAGAGAAGCTCTAGATTAGTCAAAGTTGGATGAAGATGTGATACTGAACTATTTAGGTAGATGGTAGAAGAACTGGTAAAGTCTCTGGTCAATATATTGTTGGGAGTCCTTATATGAAGGGACATCCTTAGGTGAAGCACAGTACTAGTACAATACCTCCATGATGAAAACGAGCTAACTAAGCTCGTTAACTAAATAAGCTAAACTAACTTATGAGGGACCTGAGTATTACTCTGCCACTGGAAAACCACCACATTTGTGTGCTGCTTATAAAAGTTTGTGACAAGCAGTAAGAACTATGCTGCTTTTAAACATATTATACTAAAAAATTTGATTTGAAATATGAAGGGAACTGAATATAGTTGTTTACTGCATTATGAAGCAGCAAAGTTGAAGTCAAACATCTGTTTTCAAAAATAAATCCATTAAATTTGCTAATACAAGTTTGAATTTCAATTTTGGGGGAAGGAAACAAGAAATCAACCTTAAAACTGTACTAAATGATCTGACCAATACTTGATGATCCTTGAAGAACAAAAATCACCTCATAGTAGCTACTCCACAGGACTCATATATATTAAGTTATAGCTGCAATTGGTACCATAACCAAATTTCCTGACTCATGTTTGTACAAAGTCCCATCTTCACACATAAAAGTTGATGCTGACAGCATGGCATGTGCAAAGTGAGGTTTCTTCAGCTCCTCTCCATAGCAGTTCAATCAACTGTAGAAAGCCATTCAGCCCACCACTGTTGTCTTAAACATTGCTCATAAAAGCTTAAAAAAACACTTCATAATTTCAATTTAAATTGTTATCAGATATTTTAAGTTTTCTCTCTGTTATACACAATATAAAAGAAAATACTGTAGCTTCTGAATTTACAAATCTCAAAACCAAAATTGCACTCATTATGTATTATTTTCTTGAGTGGGAAAATCCCCAACCCCCTCATTATTGAAATGTTGTCCTGGGCTGAACTATATCTTGCAAGTTACGTAGACTTCAGATCCAGTGCCTGGGAAACTGCACCTGCCCTCCTCTCCAAAAAAACCCACACCAAAACCAATACAAAACCCCACAAGAGTCGAAAAACTTAAGTGGACAAGTGATACCATGAATGATCCTGTGAAAGTAAATTCATGCTCTAGTAAACTGAAAGGTGAAGGATGGTAATAAAAGTAAACACAGATTCAAGCCTGAATGAACTATTTGCCCTAGAGTAAAATAGGACAAGACCTTGACAGAAATTGAGGGAGATTAGGTATATATGATTAACAAAAGCATTCAAAGTTATCTGCTATAAAAAAACCTAATTATTTAGACAAACTGGACTGCTGGGAAAAGCATTCTTTTAAACTTGAGAATTAGGAATAACAGTTCTTACTGTTCATAAATACTTCTCAGGCTTTTTCAAATCTCTCTGAAACAAAGACTTCTTCAGCCTGGCCATGACAACCTATGGGATCAGGCCAGTCTGTTATGGAAAATCCTTGTGTCAAATTTTTGTTTGTCTTTCTGCAAGTCATTAAGTTTTGTAAATGGAAATCACCCTTCTTGCCCATTAAGCTGTTACAGAATCAATTTAGCAGAACAAGCACTACTAATAACTTTGAAGTAGTACAAATCCCACTAGGGATACAGAAGTATACAAGCACTGTGAAACAGAGATTTTGCATGAACTTATGAGAGTAATATAGATGTTTCATTGTAGGAGGCCCATGCTAACACAGGACTAGAAGATCTGATACCTCAAAGAAAGACAAGGAGGACAGATTTTCATATCTGCTCCCAGTGTCCATTTTCTTCAATTCCTTGATGCACACGAAGGATCGTTGTAAAAATCAGCTGCTTTGCCAAGAAAGAGCAAACGCTCCTCAGCCAACTGGCTTAGTTTTTAGAACCCATACAGTCCTTGGTCCTGGTGCCTCACCTTCTATTTATTATTGCCTGTACTGCAATCAAGACAGGTATCCATCAAATTCATATGACTCAGAGGCAGAAAACAGCTAGGTATTTTTGGAACTCTTATGACACCGTAAGAACAGTCAAGTTTGTTTAGACTAAAAGCGTGTCAGCCCAGTGCTCCACCTCTGAAGACGATCAGTGCAATATGGGTGCACAGCGATCAGTCTCCTGCTCCATCTTTCCCAATAACCAGCAAGCACGAGGCTTCACGAAACACAGTCTGGAGAGGAACCATCATGTTTCATATATGTTGAAAGACCTACCCTCTGTAGATTTATCTAATTTCTTTTCAAATCCGTTTTGTATAATTTTTCAGTGAATGTTCAGACATTTCAGAAGAAAACAAGCAAAAACCCCAGTAGTTAATCACTGCTCACTTTTTCATGCCACTATCCTACAGTCTCTTTCCAGTCCTATTTCCCTTTCTCCCCTACAACATCTCTGTTTAACTGAAGAGTTGTTATCCTGAAAGTCTCCCCACAGAGTAAACCCAATCCACACACTTTTATCACGCTTGCTACTTCTCTGTATACTTTTTCTTGTTTTATTGCACCGCTGTTGGGATGAGATGACCAAAGCTACATGCAGTGTTCAAGCTGCAGAGTACTTCTGACCTTTAGAAAAATGCCACAAAAGAAATACATGACGATGTAGGTAAATATGTGAATGTTTCCACATAGAGTAAAGCAATGAATCTTTACAGAAGTAACCCGCTTCAGAGGATTAGAAGGAGAGCATTAAGCATTCCTCAAAGTGGACAGGCACAAAAAGTAAAAAAAGTGGGAGGGGACTGGTAGAGGAATTGGCAGCAGTGGACACTGAGATACCAGAGATCTGGTTTTCCTGCAACAGAACCTCAGAACAACGTGAAGGGTTAACAAGCCAGAAAACTAACCTCCTGCAATCAAAAGACACAGTTTTAATCCACAACATTTCTACAGTAAAAAGATGAGATCTGGATTAAACTACAGAGAAACAATCCAACACAGACACAACTAAGGGAGACACCTCTCATTACAAAATCACCCATACCTGGGTTACTCAGGGTGTAAAGCTCTGTCCTGAATTTGCCTCAACTTTATTAATGTGATATGAAGACTTTTGAAAAGTCTCAGCTTTAGACATAAGACTTAAAAGGAATACTAAAAAGACAGCTTTTTTGACTTTGTAAAATTTATTTCCATATTCACACTTTTCCTTCTTTGAAATAACTTTGTTCGTCAAGTTATAAATAATTGGAAACACCACAAGGCTGGTTTAATATGACCCACCTTGCAACTGTGAACACAAACATGCTGAATTCTCACTAACAGGAACTGACAGTACCAAGTACTTCTGTATAAATTTAAGCTTCGCTAGCTAGCTATTTTGAGGAAGATGTCTGTGGGAAACAAAGAAAGGAAAAATATATTTCTGCTAGAAACAGCGAATTTAACAGAAGTGAATCTGCTTGCATTAAAAGCATTAAGCTAGGAACAACAAATGGATCACTGTGAAAAGCACCATATCCCAACATTACTCATGACATCAATGAAAATACACATTTTAACAGCTGTGTCTATCTAATGCTTACATTTATAAACAAAATATTCTTCTATAGATTGCTTCTTGGAAATTAATGAAAACATCTTCAGAAAAAGTTATCTTCAATTTTTTTTTTCTATTTCTCTGCCTAAATAATAGTTATATAACCAAGAGGCAAAAATTTTCCATGGCAAGTTAAATCCTGATTTAAAATGACATATTCTGTAGATTTTGCTCCTCCATTATTCAGAATGTGGGACATCTTGCTCCTTTCAGAAGTGGCCAGCAAGAAAGTAGCTCTATCAAACATCATGCCACAGCTGATTTCTAAATCTGGGAATGATAGAGTCTCCTATCGTGTTTACTTTACATACTTGATCCATTAACATAATTTTATAGTTACGAGAAAAAGCATCTGCAGAGAGGCAACGTTGCAAGACAGACACAATAGTAACTTGGCATCCATAAGCAACATTTAATATTAAGATTTGCATTGGTGAGAGACACTTGTCATATCTCCCAGCTGAATCCTAGAAGAAAAATGAATACCAGATGACTGGAGACAGATCAAGCACCCATTGAAACCAAGAGTCGACTTTAAAGGCAATGCAAAGCAGCCCATACCAAACATCTGACTAGATATATAGGTGTCCTCAATGACCTGTTCTATGGAGGAGCTGTATTTGCTCACAGAAAAACATATTTACCTAGCAAAGGCTCTTAACAGAATCACCACACTGAAAACCCACTCACATTCTCAGGTTTTCTATTTCACATTCATCTGTGCGCTCATACTGTTTCCACCCAATCACCACAACTGAAACAAGTAAGTTTCAGGTCGTTGTACTTATCCAGTTTTGATTATTTGTTGCAAACTTTTTACAGGCTTAGAAAAAGAGTTCTTAAGTGTACAGCATGCTGCTTCCGTAAAGTAGATACACCCAATGGCACAGGATGTGAAAGAGATCCTGGAAGTCAGCTGTTAAATATAGCACCATGGTGGGCATTCTCAAGTTCTTAGCAACCAGAAAGCCCATCATGCTATGTCAGCCAACCATTTAACGGCATTTATTCTCTATTCTATACAAACGTAAAATGAACAAGTTTCCGTGTCAAATCATGTTATCAAAGGTAAGTCAAATCTATTTAAATGGCTTATAAAATAAACATGATATGACTAAGAAAGAAATTAGAAAATGCAAAGCCACAGTTACACACGTCAGAAGGTCCATTTGAACTTGGAAAACTTAAAAAGTATGCACCATCTCCAGAAACAGATTTAATTGTTCAGAAAAACCGGTTGCATGTATGAGCCTCCAAAGCTAGCGTATTCCACTCTAGTCACTTTGGTTCACAGGTTTGCTAGACACTGAATTCAGACAGCTTTTGGAAGTTTTGCAAATTAGAAAATGCCTTTCTCAACACAAAGTGAATGCAAGAACTGCACCTAGAAACAGAGCCATTCATAAGTCAGTGTTCTTCTAGTTTTTACATACATATTTTCATCTGAAGTGGGGTATGTATAAAGGATTGCTTCTGTTCTCTTTTAATAGTGAATGCCCAATACTTTTAGGGCATGAAAAAATAAAAGTCAAGACATTGTCAAGAATATTAACAATTAACTACTTGAACATGAACAATGACCCAAAAGTATTTATCAAAAAATAACTGCGGCCTAAAACTTGTGCTACTATGTGTTACTTCCAGTTCAAAGAAAAACTCTTTCATATGCTTGAAACATTTATAAAAATTGCAAATGCTGGAGTATAACAGTATCTGAAGCACTACATTGTTATAAAGTTAGTCAAATTTTACTGGCTCTGAAATAAATAGATTAGCCACCTCTGTACTGACATCGAAGACAAATGAAACAGAATTCTTTTATTACTTAAAAGGGCCTGAGTGTCATTACAGCAAAGGCAGAAGTCCTAAAGCACACAGTCACAGTCCCATACAGAAATGACACCTGAGGGAATAGTGAGGGTCAGGCTTTTGCACATCCTGTATTCAGAGTATTTCATGTTAAGACTCAGAGCAGCTTTTTGGAACTGTTTGAAGGGTTTACTACTCTTATTTGGTCTAATCATGAATAAATCTATGGAGTTTCCTGAAGCAATAACTTAATCATGTATTTTACTGTTTGATAACAATTCCTTTATCAGACCTGTTTATTTAAAAAAACAAACAAACAAACAAACAAAAAAAAAGAAACCAAAAAACCCAACATAACATTAAATTATTTCAGGCTAATGACTTGCAAAGTCCTTTAATCCCTAACAGCAATCAGCTGATTTGTCTGTATGAAAAACAGCTCAGAAGTTTCCTGTATCTGGGGCTCAAATGACGATCCACTGGATGAAATTAATTGTTTCTTCTATTTCAGGAGAGAAAAGGAAATCAGAGTTCACTGCCAGTTTCTTCATTTCATTTTCCCGAAAACGGATTAAAGTCTGCTCCCATGTCAGTGATCATGACATCATTATACTTTAATACTTTGTAAGTAAAATTTGATATATGAGAGATTTAGTGCCCTGTCTTTCAGTGGCTTTCAAATACTTCAAGTGGAAATATTCAAGACAGTTTTGTTAATTCTGAAAAAAAAAAATTAAAAAAAAAAAATATCCCACATCCAGTCTTTTCCTACTTTAAAAGAAAAACATGGTCTTGTTAACAATCACTGAAATACTGCTCTATCTTCTCTATCAGTCCTTATTGATAAGGGATAGTTTTGCTCCACAACACACACAGTACTATTTACTTTGTTAGTTAAGAAGAGCAAAATAAAATACATTCACTGTAAATTGGTATTTACAGACATACTGCCTGGCAAACTAGGCAAGCTGCCTAGCATGGCAGTTTTATCAGTCTCAACTAATTTGGAACCTCTGCTTCTAAGTACCCAAATCTCAGTTTCCAAAGGAAGCGAGCAGCTGCCTGTCCCATTCTTCACAATTAGTCCCTGGATAATCAGAAGCTTTGATTAAATAAAAACCTGCAAATGACTGGTGAATCCAAACTACATTCATTCTAGAGCATGAGCTCCCTTTGTATCAAATCATTCATTCTGAACACAAAGTCACCTCCCCTTGTTAAAAAAACAAAACCAAAACAAAACAGTCTTCTAGAGTCCACCCTTTCACAAGTAGTTTATGTGATACGAGAACCAGCTGGGCTTCACAACCTATACAGAAAACTGAAACACTAATAAAATTCCTAATTAAAATGGTGAATAAAATCAAAGCAAAACAGATTTGGACCACAATTCTTGCCACAGTTTTCAAGTCCTCAGCCCAATCTACAACTATTACGAAATGTTGCATGTACTGGACGAAGTATGAGTAACTATCGTGGACTATGAACTATTTTTCACAACACTACAGTATGTTCTACAAAGCAGGCCAGAACAGATCTTGCACAAAAGCCTGTTGCAACAGCTCTCCTTTCTTCTAGTAACAAAAGATTAATACGATTTTCCTTTTGTACATACGAAGTTTGGCACATTGGGCCATAAATCATTCTTTTCAGTTTCAGGTAACATTACTACTTGGGATACACTCAGCTTCTTATATTGAAGAACGTTTTAATTAAAAAAAATATTTAACTAATCATTTATAATGTTTATGACTGAGATTTTCAGGTTTAACATCATTTATCCTAACACTAAAATACTTTGTAAGTATACTTTTCATTTCAGAAGACTACTTTCAAAAAGAGAACTATTCACTTGACTCGTTCTGATGTTTTTCAGACGCAATGAACGCATTCTTTAAGAAAACCATACGTCTTGCTTTTGTTGAGAGTTTACAACCAGTTTGTGTTTCTAGACCATATAAGTAGCTTTTGAATTTTAAGATTTGTTCTTCTTCCCTTCTTGAAGCAATAATTGCTAGTATTACAAGAGAGCTTAAAACAAATGCTTTACTTCTCTCTCTATATAAGCTTATATAGCATTTGCATAAACATACCTTAAGTTCAGCTACAGGAGTGGTTTTTTGTTTGGGGGGTGTGTGTTTTTGGGTTTGGTTTTTTTTCATTGTTTGGGGCTTTTTCAGTAGTGAGTCCATCTAATGCACAGTTAAGGGTAGCTGGGGTGCATGATTAATATCTGGGTTGAAGTTATTACCATGTTTCCTACAGTCTGACAATTTCTGCAGCTTTGAATGCATGGCCCGAACAAATATCAAAATCCAGTGACTTGTTTTACCATTTTTTCTCCTGGTCTGCTGGGTGACCAGAAATCTGCCAGTGAAACTCTTTAGGGAATGATGGGAAAGCCACTGGAAGAAGACCCACTCTTACGTGATTTCTTACTTCTACTGCAAAGTATATAGAGAGGTTACAAAGCACAACTTCATACCTTAGGCTGGACATAAAAACTTGAAAAAAAAGAGGTTTTCTGCATTAAAGAAACAAATGGAATTAACACTATATTTCAGGTAAGAGCTGATAACTGCATTGTGAAGACTTGCACTTCAACCTAATGAGAACAGTTTTATGAAGCATATGGGAGCGTTATCACAGAATTGAACTGCAGAATACTTGAGGTTGGAAGGCATCTTTTTGGATCATCTACTTCAATTCCTAAGAGCTTGTTCTTCTTAGTATATAGGTTAACATCTGCTGGAAGTCACCGAGGCACTGAATGTACAGGTCAAAAATGATTTAACAGATATTTCATTATGAACTACAGAATGATAGAGCATTTTAAGTAAAAGATGAAGACGTTTTATGTGAAAAGATCTTAACACATCCCCTGTCTAACACTGCACCCTGCAAATACCATCCAGGTGAAATGCAAAAACTTTGCTTCCCTGCATGGTTCATTCTGGTTGCCTATTTAAAATACTGGATTTACCTCCCCAAGGTCTCTGCTAGAGAATTTTTCTTGTCTGGAGTGAAATGTCAAAATGCTTTTGTTTAGGAGCTGACCGAATTATATGCATTAGCTTATCATCACCACAGAAACACACTCATAAATCTTACTGCAGTGTCAGTACAATAAGAAGTTCTGATTATGCATTATTAAAGCAGATGCTACCATCTGCACTGTACTGTAGTGAAATAAAAATATGATCTGCTATATTCAAGAGATGCTTGACAAATATTTTCCCCTGTAAAACTAAGATTTCTGAAGAAAAAAAAAATCTGGGTTGAAAATAGTGCAAATTTGAAACAAAACGACTTCTCTGTATGAGCAGTACAGACAGAAACAAGGCATCCCCAGCTAAGTCATCTCTGCATATGGAGACCAAAGAGACTTGTTTTCAGAAGAGGATGAAGTAAAACAGCAGTTCCCATACTGCCAGTGCTTGAAATTCAGATTAGAATTCAGCATCTTAGATTTATCTTTAGTAATTAACTGTCATACTATCTGTTGATCCTTAAAGAGTACGAAGACGCAGCCAACAAGTGAAACATTCTCTATGCGTATTCATACACATTACAGAGTTAGTCTTACGAAAACAAGACTCAGTCAGTATTTGATAAAGCAGTACTTGTAACAGAGCCAGGATTTGGACCTGTCTTTTTCTTCTATCCAGCATGTCTTTACTTCGAGCACTCAGACTTACTTTACACCCCCAGCCTAATTCAAGATTTGCTGAAAGAGAACCAGGCCTGCTGACCTGTTTTCTCCAAATTCACATCTGCTTCAGGAAACCACCACCAGCTTAGCACTTTTGGGCGATACGTAAAAGACTGACACAATCAGCAGTTCATGCTCTGTCATTGCAACTTTCTGGAAGTCAGATCCATCCACCACCATTTCAGGTATGTTGTCTGCCACATACTGTCTGGTCACTATCAGGTTTCTTATCTTTTCCCCTCTCTAAATCACTTATCACTCTATTTTTCCCTGTATTCAATTCTGAACTTTTATCTTCAGTTACGTCAGATTTTACCTGGAAAATTTAATTAAACAGATGAACACACACAGCTCCCTGTTAGTTTGTAGATCACCTGGCAGAGAAATAGTGTCCTGTCTTATGCATGTGAAGATACCAAATTTTCCTCTTTGATCAGTACAAAAATATACAGCTCTTTCCCCCCAGCAGCTTTGGGTTACAGGTCTTCCAGAAATACTAGTAAGCTACATAACATTCATAACAATCTTGCTTTACAGGTTATCAAATTAAGAGTTCAAAATCTAGATCATGCTTACAGTCCTTTAAACCACTACATTGTGACTTGGCAGATGCACAATATAAACATAAAATCCACACAGTGACCTAGACTGGCAACGGTGCCATTAGGATTTACTTTTTATGTTTCTTTCAGAAAGGAATTATCTTTGTAATTTAACTTCTTTGTTCTCTGCACCAAATACGAATTGCCAAATATGAGCAAAGTGCTACTGTGAAATGGCTTTATAGCAAATAAACAAACGAAGATGCAGAGAAACAAAAGAGGTAATTAATGTTACAAGGTCGCAAGAGACTTGAAATAAAAACATTGTGCTCAATCACATAGGCAGAGGCACATAGCCACAAAAAAAAAGTATCTTCATTTGGTGCTTAATGAGCATCTATTTAAAATAAGAACAACTATAAAATACTCTAAAGGGATGGCAGGAAGAAATTCAAGCTGTCACAATTTACTAAGGACATGTTATCACCTCAGAGCTAGTGCTTAGACAAAGTTAAAGAAAAGATTGTCCAACTGTGAGAGTCTCGGCTTCTTCAGCTCTTCAAAATAGCGGGTGCGGTGATCACACAGAACAGACAAAGAGCAAACTGGGGAAAATTTAGAGAACTTAAAAAAGTTCCTGGCTTTAAATTTCCAATTTTCAAGGCTTCAAGCTACTGAATTGAAATGATTTCACAGACATCTACTGAACTCTGGCAACTGATCAAGAGTGCATCCAAGGGCAGCCATTGCTGGCTAAACTTTATTCAGTAGCTTATGAGGATTTCAAGATTATACCTGAAGAAGCAGAGATCACTGGACTCTGAGGATGAGGTGACAAACTAAGATGATAAACACCTCCAGAGATTTGAACTATGCAACTTCACTAACACAAAAGTGACTTCTGAAGGTTCTCATCTACTGCCCTAGACAATGACATCTTTTGCATTACTATTTGTACACTATTAGGTATTTCTGGAAAACGCAGAAAAGCTTTGCTTGGTACAGTACATCGAACAATAATACATTTGCATCTACACTGGGTGATCATTACCACGAAACACATTTCCTTCTGCCTCATTTCTCTGCTTTGACAAACACTAAATCCTCTGAATCATACTATGGGCATCTAAAGCAAGAAGATTATTTCATCCTATTCCTGTAAATACCTTTTTCTGGGAGAGAAGAGAAGGTGGGTATTTTGCTAACCACCAAGGCTCTGCATTACCTGTATGAGCATAGCTCTTTACTAACCTTACCTGGTCAAGGCCCTCATCTGTTTGAGCTGCACGGCTCAAACCAATCCCTGGCTGCGGGGAAGTGAACAGAGTTTCTGGTCTGTGTCTGAATAGTCTACTGTGAGTGAAAGTAATATCTAGGTACAAGTGCTTTATAGGTTTTTGTGGTGTTTGTTTGTTCTGAGGAGAGAGAGACTGGAAAGAAGCAAACAGGAAACAAAGGGGAGATGGGGGGGGGAAGGTGGGTCACTACCTTTAGTTCTTCTTCATTTTCCCATGTTTTGCACTCATAGCACATTCTCCCTCTGCTTTCCCCCCTTGTTTGCTGACCCTATAAAAATATTCAGGGAAGGAGGTTATTCTTAAGGTCTTCACTTACTCTTTTCATTTTGTTCTCTTCAAGTCCTCCATTCAAGCACACTCTACCACTTTAAGTCACACTATGCTGCCTTGGAGCCTGCACAGACAGTCTAGAATAACAGAGAGACTCGGTGTAACAGAAGCACAGCAGGAAATTGATTCAAGAACCCAGAAAGCACTTCTTTAGTCTATGCTGATGTATTGTCTCTTTCTTTACACTCCCCCTCCCCAGGCCTCTGATCACTTTTTCACACTGCTGGTACCATATTAACAAAGATGAAGTGAAATCAGATACAGTAAGAGTGTGGGGAGGATAATGCTTATTATCCCATCTCTACTTACTGCTTCCCTACTTCCTTCCTGTCCTCCCTGTTTCTGGCATAGTCCTCATATGGTGGGACTGCTGAGGTGAAATTGAAATAGAAGCAGCGGTGCCCTCTGCCACCATTCCTCTAATTCCTCAGCTTTCTGGGACAGGAGATCAAGGCAGCAAAGGAACACAGAATCAGGGAACAGTGCTCCCAGCCCAATTCCTACCATGCTTCAGCCACACAGATTAATCAGTTTCTGCCCCCTCCCTTTAATTTGGCGCTTTCCACAGGGCAGAGTCCCAGATGTACGATAGATAAAGCGCTATATGTTTTTCCAAGACACTTAATTATTACCTGGCTTAGGTAAATAAAGCATTTAACTTTTCAAAAGTGATGCTAACATTAGCTCAAAACAGCTACAGGTGTACCATGTGTGTCCACAACAGATTAAAAACATCAGCAGTCAGTGGCAAGATTAGTCTTGAGCTATATTCCTTAGTTTAAGTTTTATTACTGGGGACTTGAAATTATTTTATATATTACAAATCATTTATTTTACATTTCCCTCCCCCCCCCCCTATATTCTGGTACCAAGCTACACATTTCCTAAAGCTTTTTTGAGTTTTCCCTCTGCTCTAACTTAGACTGAGTTTCCTTTAGGTTTAAGAGGCCCTTATAATCACTTCCACCTGAAACTATCAGCAAATGGAGGGTAAATCCATATCATTTAAAAACAACCCATGTTTGCTTAGGTTTATCCCAGTTTGTCCTTTCACTCTCCTGGTATACCAAGTTCTACTCCAAGCATTTCTCCATTAGAAAGATACAAGGAAGCATAAAGATTTATTGGTTTTAGCTAAGTTCACACAGCAGAGCCAAGTCAAAGTCAGAAACACAAGCAAAGTAAACCAACAAACCTAGAAAGCTGAAATTCAGCCTGCTTTGCTCTCCCATCTACTCCATACAAATTTCAGAACGAAGCCCTTCACGCACCTGTTCCTGTTGGGAATATTTCCTGTTTAAAACACCCAAACAACCAAACCAACCCACAAAACCAAGCAGAGAAAAGTGTCCCTCACCGTTCCCTCTCCCGCCAAACCCCTGCCATTAAAATCTGAAATCGCAGATGACCTTTACGACTATGGAAATACAACGCATTGCACATGCAAATCTTCAACAGCACATGTCGCACTTCACCTACACACAGACAAACCTGCAGTTACCGACCTTCCAAATTAATACTAAACATCTCGTTCCGCCCCATGCAAAACTGAACAGATGATCACACACGAAGGGGCGCGAGTCCTTACGCTGCTTGCAAATGTTAAAGGGAAGGCACTTTTTATCATAGCAGCATGATAACATGAGTGGTGAATGATGACACTGGATATCACTTGACATCTCCTCACACTCTTACCTCCCTTATCTCTGTGCTGGTAACACAGCCCATGGAAGCCACTTGCATCTCCCAACTGGTTTTTTCTGAACACCCTTTTATCTACGCTGTAGCTCCCACAGACCTCTCTTCCGGATTAGTTCTCAGTGACAGACTGAGAGGGGCAAGCACCTCGGGTTTACTCCAGAGAACTTGCCTGCGACGGGGCGGCACTACTGGCGGCAGAGCTCCCGAACGGGCTGTTCCACGCCGGTTTATTTACTGAACTCCCAGCTCAACTGAGGTTTCAAAGCCTCGCTCGCTGCGAGAATAAACATTTAACTTACAGGAGCCGCGTCTATTTAAAAGTCTTCTCGACGGCGTCCTTAACTCTCCCGGGAAGGGCAAGGTGTGTAAGACGGAGCAGCGGCGGGCACTGCAGCCCTGAAGATCCCCTCCTCGGGCACTGCCGAGGCGCCGCGGCAGCCCCGCGG
>NW_009939721.1:0-17094 GCF_000696875.1 Nestor notabilis
ACGTAAATTAATCTCCGGCCCAAACAGTCCCGCGTTCCGCTCACCTGCGGCGCCCGTCGCCAGGACCCGGAGGTGGTGCCGGCTGCCTGGAAAACAAGGGAAGAGAAAACGAGGGATTTTCTGCAGGCTTGATGCAATCCGCACCGGGTTGTTGCATCAAAGACCTAGAAAAGAACCCGAGACAAAAATAATCTTCTCAGATGAGTGCCGCGTGTCAAGATGTTGCCGAGCACACCGACATGAGCTCTGCTTGTTGGGCACACACCACCTTGTGTACTGTTGGAACGTTCTATACCAATGTGCTATTTTCGAAGTGATGTTTAGACTCCAACCATGCAATTTTGGCTTTGAATCCAAGTTTGCCTCAGTTCTGGACGTTTGGCTCGAGGGTTTACATGTGGCTCGTTACAATGACAGAAAATTCATACGAAGTTTTGAGTTTGGACTGCAGATGTTTATGTATGTTCCAACCTACTGTATTTGGTTAGCTCATCCCTCTGAAAAATCTCACCTAGTAGCAGAATGCAAAAGCAAAGAAGAGGGACTTTTTACAAGGTCATATAGTGATAGGACGGGGGAGGAAATGGCTTTAATCTGAAAGAGGGGAGATTTAGATTAGATATTAGGAAGCTCTTCCCTGGGAGGGTGCTGAGGCGCTGGCACAGGGTGCCCAGAGAAGCTGTGGCTGCCCCATCCCTGGCAGTGCTCAAGGCCAGGTTGGACACAGCCTGCTCTAGTGGAAGGTGTCCCTGCCCGTGGCAGGCGTTGGAGCTGGATGAGCTTTAAGGTCCCTTCCAACCCAAACCAGTCTGGGATTCAAAATAAGACTTTTTCCCTCACATGCTTTTATTAATATGACTGTTTATAGCAGAAATGCTGCTCCTCCTACCCCCCATGCATGAAAGAAGAGAGGCTGACACAAGCCAGTCTCTACACAGGCTGAAGCACCCATGTGCAAGCCTGCACATGCAGACACAGCTTTGCACTGACAGGTTTGATATTTGTGAGCTGAGTCTGTCTCTTTTTTTTCCTCTCAACAGGCAGCATACTGACTGAGGAATGTGACAAACCCCAATCCCAGGCAGAGACTACAAGAACAACATAACCCATTCCTCCTGTTTGTAAGTAAAATGCATTTCTAGCCGCACCCATAAAGACATCTCTCTCAACACTATGCAGTGGGGTGAGAGATCAAGAACTCAGAACCTCACTATTTTTTGCAGTGAGCTGGTCTGCATTCTGTAGCGAGTCCTTAAATGATTTAGTGCGCTGGAGGAAAATTTTCTAAATCCTTTGACAGTTTCTGGTATATTGTAATCCTGGAAATGTTTTTCAAGTAAATAGCAATAGTGAAGTCCCTCTTCTGGCTTGTGTTAGTAATTTTGATATGCAAACTATTCTGTGTTCTCTGGCCTTGCTCGTTTTTCATGTAGGCATAATTTTTAGACTTCAGTGTTAACATCCAAGATTAATGGGCCTGTTCCTACTTCCAAGAGTATTGTTTCAGCTGCCTGCATAGTGAGGCAAAATCACCACACTGATGTATGAGTAGCTCACCTCAGACAGTTTATGGTTGTGAACATTAAAATATTATTGACTATTTCTAATGGAAACTTTCATTTTAGAGAAACATAATTCTTAAACATACTGTAGCAGTTTTCATACTTCTCAGGTCGTGTCATAGGTAAAACTTTGTGTAGACAGCTTTGATTTGCTGTTAATTTATAGCCTGACCTGTTTATTTCCCTCCACAATTTCTGTCCTTCTAGGACTTATCTGCATCTAATTACACATTGCATCAACGTCAACAAATTGCAGTCAGGGATGTGGATCTCACCATGAAGGCCTGATACGAACTCCAAACCAAGTAGTTTCTGTCCAGTCCTACCATCACAGCTGACACAGTGGTTATCTCTGTCCTGTCTTTCTTGTTCTTACATCTTCCCCTCCTTCCCACCCTGTTCCATCAAGCCTCTTCTCCTTTCTCTCCATGACCTACCTGCTGCTCACTCTGTCTCGGCTGTGGCACGCTTTCTTCCCTACCAGCACATTTAATTGCAGTGTTCCATTTCATTATTAGCTTGTCACCACCTTTATCAAGTCACCTTTCCTAACTCATGCCTAGCCACAAAGCTTTCCTGCATAGCTTGTCATCAGTTTTCCACATGAAGGCTTGTCTAAAACCACATGCAAAAGGGTCTATGAAAAATAATGACTCTTGTGCTGTATTTATTTCTGAATAATAAGCAGTTTCGGTGAATAGTCTCTGTACAGGCAGAGACAGATTTACTGTGTGCCCAGCTCCTGCAGGTTCATTGCACAGAAATCTGTCCATGTGTCAGTCAAAGCCCTTCCCGTCGTGGAGACTTCAGGGATCTCTAGGCAGTGGTCTTTACATGCATGTGGAGATCCACTCCAAGATCAGTTAGGTTAAGAGAAATCTTCCTATTAATTCTGGTTAGCCTAGGGTCAGATTCTTGTTGTGCATAGCAGGTTAATTAAACAAGTTAACAACTGCATGGTACTGCAGGTGGGCAGGCATCAAGCATGCTTAATGTGGTATTCTGCTGCCTCTGGAGTGCAGGGTGGAGCACTGTCAGCCAGATTTAGCCTCCCCAGGACTGTGGCCAGGGAGACACACACGGTTGCTACAGACTTTCAGCCACACAACCTTTTATTTCCATGTTGCAACCATAAATTTCTAGCTTGTGGCACTGCAGTAATTTTCAAAGTATGGTTTAGCTTATTTTAAGTGCATTTTACACATGGGTAAACTCAAGCAAGGCAGAGGACAAGTGGCAGATGGTCAGTGACAAAGACGGGAATGGAATGGAGAATTTCCTTGTCCCAGGACATGGCTTTAACAGACTTTGTCCCAGGATTGTGAGATTTGACTACTTATAATTCATGAGGCTTCAGCTGTGCTCAAGAAAAAAAAAAAGCAACTGTCATTGTTCATAGTATTTCCTGGCAGAGACTGGCTTCCATAGGCAAAACTATTGCAGCTTCTTAAGTACGCAATTTGGAGCTTAATCTCTTCACTTTCCTACCAATTTTATTCCTTTTGAACTCGGCTGTGCCATATGCACAGCTCATTTACAGCTCCAGGGGGGAAAGAACAAGTCTCCAAAAGAACCCATCAGAACATCTTCGAAACAGACACGGTGTATCTGTAACCTTGGTAAAAATAACTATAATGATAATGGATAATTATAAACCACGTAACTGGCAAAACAACACACTGCATTTCAGAGGATGAAGTGCTTTACCCTGTCCAGTAACCCACTTTACAGTGCAGTAATGGATCTACATTTGGAGGGTTATGGAATGAAATGGAGCCTTTGGCAAGCTGGAATCACACTGGAAGTGAGGCAACATCTTTGTGGGATTTTTATATATGCATATTTGAAAATCTGGAACTTATCCCTTTTGACATAAAGAGACTGTCCCTGCTTGGAATGATTAAATTCTAGAACAGATTATGAAATAATAAAGGCACTATTATGATGCAGCAGTACAACAATGCAGTTACCCTTCTTCTTACTGCTTCAAGTATAGTATTTCTGAAAAGCTTTTTGCACTCCAGGGAAACTACTGATTATAAATTATAAAAAAGGAATAGAACATCATTCATGTATGGAAAAAAAATAGAGGAGTTTTCAGACTCTTCTTTAAATAAAGAACTTACTGAAGCAGCTAAAAATATGGGGAAATGAAGTGAACACAGGGCCTGATCCAAAGGCCCCTGAACTCAGCAGAAGCACTGCAGGGGGGTGTTCATTAGGTGTCAGAATCATGTATGTCCCGAATTCCAATTCACAAAATGCAAATAAAGAATGTTATTGTATATGAGTAAGGATAAAGTCTAATTGCAGTGCCTAGGCATTCCCTGTGGATAAAATGAGCAGATTTTTCTCCAGCAGGTAGACTTTCTCAGCAAGGATTTATTGCCAATATTTATGTGAGAGTTTGTAGTCCCAAAAGCACAGAAATGCTGGGAAACAAAAAGGAAAGAAAATGTATCCAAAGAGAAGACTGAAATGTTTCCAAGTTATTTCCATAAATAAAAATCTGATGCAAACACATTATCATTTCACTTTTCAGCATTGATTTGCTTCCTCAGGATTTCAGAGCGTGCATCTGAGAATTTAGACTGTGCCTCACAAAGTTTCCCTCAGCAAACACTAGAACTATGCACAAGGTCCTGCAGCAACTATCAAGTATCGAACGAGCAGAGACCCAGTAGATGGCCACTGGTATTAACTGGTGAGAAAATGTGCTTTGCTGTGTTGCTGCAGGTAGGGGTGTCAAGCAAGTGATGCTATACCTCTCCTCCTGTTGTTAGTAGGCAAATAAGGATGTTCAGGTGGAGCATATTTCTGGAGTGGCCGTTCCCATAGACACTGAAAGCTCTGAAACAAATATTTGAGAATGGGACAGCAGAAGGGGTGCTTGAGGATGATCCAAGTCCTAACGCACGTATCAAAACCAGCCTGTTACGTGTTCCAGCATTAACCTGTTTTAAGTATTGCTCTCATCAGTAAAGCAAGATAACAAAAGCTTCTCTTTGTGGAGTAATACCAGGAAGGAAATTATGCATGCAGATTCACCAGCAAAAATAACAGTCTCAGGCTGTAAATATACACACTGATACTGCTGTTTTGTTGCTATTTTCGGCAGCCTCTGTACCCTCAGGGGTGAGAGTAAGGAAGTAACTGCTATTGCTGCTGTTCATGCATCAGCTTTAAAGGTTTGATTTGGACTCATGCTCTTTGGCCCATCTGGAGGCGATTTCTGCAAATAGCAGTTTTTTCTCTGACCCAGTCCAATTCATCACCGAGAGTCACACCATGTGATACCGTGGTGCTGTGGGTATCTGCTCTCACATCAAATACAAATCCACCCTCCTTCACTAGAGAGCTCGATTCCTTATTATTTGCACTTCTACTTGTCTTCAGTTCATGCCTAGGGTCAAGTAACTGCACTTCATGTATGTGAACATTCCCCACAGTTTGGTCTGCCTGAGATACTTCAGGCTCTAAACTCTTGCCTAGTCCTGCTGTTTAAAGTTTTTGTATTTTGTTCTAGAGATCACTTATATCTTGATGGGTTAAGTGAAGTATATCAGTTAACCACTTCTCAGGAGTACTATTAGGCTTAATTAATGTTTGTAGAACACTATTGAGATTCTCAAGAGAAGCAGCCATAGAAGTGCAAAGGATTATAATTAATTTAAAACTACCTCATTTTTGAGTAAATGGCTAACACTTAAACTGAGATTCTCCAAGTAAAACTAATTTATTTGATTCTTAGGAAAAAAAAAAAAGTGGGTTTCCATTTACTACTACCACTGTATGATGCATTTTGATTTTTATTGTCCTTCGATATCCATTCATGTATCCAGACACATAACATAGCTTGCTTTAGTTCAGGAAACACTGTCCAACATACGTAAGTCAGGTTAAAGTCAAACAAGCCACCAAGATAACTAACTTAATAAACTCAAAGACAATCCACATCACCATTTGCCTTTAATATATTAAGTAATTGAACTATAAAGCCTGTAATTACCATTATGGAATAATTTCCATATTTATTTATGAGGCATCTCATTTACATAAATAGTCATTATCTGGAAATAAACCCAGATCATTAGAATTCAGAAAACTGACAAGCTAGATTGAGATCACTCAAGATGTACCAAAGAGATTCGTTCCCTGCTTGAAACTCCTCTGAGAGGAAAATCTCTGCTCCTGAACAAGCTTTAACAGGACACCACTTTGGAAACAGAAGCAGTGCGCTTCATCCACATGACATCACTGAAACAGAGCAGTTATTTTGTAAGGTGAGAAAACACTGGGTCACTCTTCTCACTAACTGTCATGGAGGGTTTCCAAGAAAATGCATCTGACACATCTGCACCGAAAATGTGACCCAGATTATAGCTGACGTTCTTGTAACGCAGCTTTTCTGCTTCTCTGAAACTACGGCATTTCAAAATGCTTTCAGAATACTTCCTTCTTCCAGAACACTTTCTATGCTTTCAGGACTTCCAATACATCCAAAATTCTGCATCTAGTCAGAAAACAGAAATGCAGAAATGAAAAAGAAGAAAGAAATGCCACTTCCACATTTCTAGTTGCAAGCTGGATTCATCATTCCCCAACTATTAGCTAGAGTCACAGGTACTGACGAGAAGAATGCATGTCAGGCCCTGCTGACAATGCATTTGCCATTGAAGATCCAGAGCATTCACTAATAGAAATCTTCTAAGTAGAAATAAACCCACCAATTTTAAAAAAGCTACAGAACACATTGAAATAACTACTGTGATGGCCCTGTTCAGTCAGACCTGTGCCTCTTCTTTGTCAGTGTAAGATACTTTGAAGCACAAGTGTAAGCCCACCAGAGTAAGGTGATACACCTCAATCTATCCTGCTTGGACGACTTTCTTAGTAATTCCTAGAGAATGGAGGTTGGCTCAAGTACTGAGTCATGAGGGTTTCATCTCAGTATATTTTTAGTATCTGTTATTTTATCTCGGGTAGTTTTTAAAACTGTATCACTGCCTAACTCCTCTCACAATTATCTGAAATTCTTTGCTTCTTTAACTGCTTTGGAATGTCCCTTTATACTATTACAAATACTGTTTTCTTTATACTCATCTCTCAATTCAGTTAGGTGAAAATGTACTTGTTCAAAACTTGAGCAACTGCTGAGAAACAGAGGCAAAACAAAGTCACAACGTTAAATCTCACTGGTGAGTCACCGTGAATATAGGTCAGATCAAGTAACCAAGTTTGAATTTAACCCATAATGAAAGCACAAAACTATCTTAATAAATAGCAATTTTTAGAAATCACAGTCTGACTCAATACAAAAAAGAATACTTCCAGGGTAAATAATGGGATTGGAGGAAAAGTCCTTGGCAAGTCAATTTGTTTCATGCTGCTGATGGTTCCTGTTAGTGACAAGGATTTTTTTCAAGAAGGAAACAATGGAAAACAGATGCAAAAGCATTTACGAGCAGGCCAGGCAAAGGCAGCTTTTCCAAAATGTCAAGTGTGCAAAGTAGAGTCAATTTAAAACAGAATTAATTATTTAAACTGAATTAATTTGACTACAGTGAAGCCCTGTTAAGACATCTCATCCATCCTGCTTCCTACTGTGCTACCCCTTACAGACCAAGTCTAAATACTGACCTGTATTTGCAAATACTTCAGCTGAAAACTCCCTTACCCAGTCACAGTGCCAATGTGTTGCTTTAAAAATACATTTACTGCATCCCTTCCAGGAAATCACCCACAGAATTGTGCTCACCTCCTCCACCTTCCCAACTGATATGAATTTAATCCCTGGGTCCCGCTTTTTCCTCATTCAGCTTCATGCTTCTTGTGGTGTTTTCCCAGGTGATTTCCATCACTGCATTCATCAGACCCATCTGATAAATCAGATGCAAATCTGTCCTTTGCATAAAGTCCCTCACATCTTCATTTCCAACAACATTTCTCTTTTGCTTCGTGCGTTGCCTTGTCATTGCTTGCCTTTGTACAAAGGAAAGTGAATTAATTGTAGGTCTACAACTCTCATATGGAAGCTCATTTGCTCAAAAGAATATCCATACCTACTTCCTTCCCCTGCAACCAACAATCCCAAAGTGCTTCATTTCCTTCGAGGACATGGGCCTTAGCATTGCAATACAACAAATTATCACTCATAGAAGGAACCACTGTGCCCTCTATTTGCATTTTCCAGGTCAACACAGATTTGTAACGCTATCAACAATTTAAAAGTGCCAATAATGGCTATCTAGAGCTCTTTTTCCTCGATAGCATTATACGAAATGTGGCAAACACCAGAGAGCCACCATCACTCTGAAACGTTTTGTTTCCCATGGGAGTATCTATAACCATGCCTACCAGTGACAGGCCAAAGCTGTCACTTTTGGTTCCCAGTTTCAACATGGGCAGAGGAACCATTCCAAACCCATCCTTTTCTGTCACTGTTAGAAACTTACAGCAAAACTTCTGTGCTAAGATTTATGTAAATTCCTTTACTTCTGCTATTTCATGGCGGAAAAAGAACTCCTCTCCATTAAGCAATAAACTTCATTACCCTGGGTCTTGGATATCAACTTAAATACATCAGTGTAAAATTCAGTCTCATTAAACCAGCTCAAAGCCCTAAAATAGTTTGAATGCTGTTTTAACGCTTGCATATAGTCATTCATATTAAATTTATAATTTACAGGAGCTCATAGTGAATATAAACAGGAATTAAAACAGCTGAAGTGTGACACAAAATGTTTAATGTTTAAGTGAATTTTAAATTGGCAGTTAAGAACTCTCTCCTGTAGCATATTCAAGTTGGTTGGGATGTACCACTCCTTATTTCATGGTGTCCAAGAAAATGCAAACATGTCGAGGCCAAACCAACATCTTCACTCTGCCTATTATCCAAAGGGATGTGAACTGAGGTTGGTGAAGAGTTTCACCACAGAAACGTGACCCAGCAGATGCTAATTCACTTAAATGTTTTTTAAACTAAAGACTACAACTAACATCAAGCACAGCATGTAACTGTTGTTCAGTTGCTGTAACATGAAAGCATTGCATGGACTCCGCTCCAACAACAGTCCCAATCCAAAGGGGAGGTCAAACAGGAAAGGATCCTCTGGAAGGTCCAACAATATATTAATGATATTTGATCTTTAGAGAGCTGCAGTAATGTAGTATTTCATAAATGATTTTGAGCACTGGCGTGTTCCTGTCGTGTGAGGGGAATGACTAATGTACACATGGAAAAATTTGAGGGAGTTCTTAGAAACCATAATATTTTGCTCGCCCATTCATAACCGAATACGTAAAGAACCATCCACCGTACCACAGTTGAGCAGCTTGTATTAGATCTCCATAGTTACTCTTGGCATAACAAGTACAAAAACGAAGTGTCTTTGAGGGGCTGATAAGCAGACAGGAAGCAAGAGAACATCTGCTACAGCTTTAGATGGTTTTGCCTTCAGCAACCGCTGAAAAGCTTCAGGCTCTGCATTCCACGTACTGCTTGCTTGGCCTCTGACACTAGCAGCTGTTGAACAGGAGACGTAAAATGTTATACCTACAGAAAAGGAGGTGCTGCATTTTCTGGAGGAGTATTGGGGTATTTAATGGGATTTTTCCTTTCCATTTTCTGGTCACTAGAAACGCTGGATCACAGACGCTGCAGATGAAGTTATCTCCTGAAGGTCAACCACTTCCTATTTCACAATTATTTTTTTCTAATGTTCTGTTTTCCTTTCCAAAACTGCTTTGTCTTGTTTTGTTTTGCTTTGTTCTCTTTTAAACACCAAAAACAATTGCACCATACACTGAATAGTAATTATAATCGTTGCAAGGAAACCATGTGCTTCCCTGAATCAGGGCTGGGGCTTCCAGTCCAGGCAATCTGTCTTCTTGTAGCATAACAGCATTTCTATAGCATGGACAGCCATGGCACAAGTTATACAGAATAAATATCAAACAATTCAGAGCAAACTATTTCGTTGTTTAAAGAAAGAGCTGCTGAACATGACGTTTTAAAAATGAGCTCAGCCATAAAGTGCAGGTTCTCTGCTTGTGTAAGTGGAGAAAATCTCTGCTCCGGGTAGTTGAGCAGTTCTCCACCTATATAGTATTTATATTTGCGTGGAAAACTACTAACAGAGAACAACTGACAGCAGCATATTTCTTAGACTACTAAGGCCCATGTACTGTAAGTGCATCTTTACGTACTTCCTCTGAGACTGTAATTTTGCTTAGGAAATTACAATAGTTGTGATGAAATCAGAAGCGGATTTATCCTTACATGGTAGATCTTTTTGGTCTGACACAATGAAATGAAAACAGGTTTCAGAGCAACGGTGAGAAAGACGAAGACACTACTCCAGAGTTATGTAAGTGTAACTGAGAAGACAGTTTTGCCCAGAAATTCTGTGTTTTGTGCTTTGGAGTTGTACACAGGTTTTTATACATTCCAGTATACATACACAGTAGTGAGACAATATGACCTTTGAAGGTCCCTTCCAACCCAAACTATTCTATGATTCTATTCATGACTAATCATAACCGAGAATGTCTTTTAAACGAGCTGCAGTTCTTGATCAATCCAAGCTCCACAAAATGTGCTGTGTTCCAAACATCTTGCACATCTTGCTCACTGCACAGCTGGTTACTGAGAAAAATCTTGTCCCAGAAGGTTCGCTCAAGCTCACAAAACACATTTTTAACAACCCAAAGTTGTGCTTACTCACAGAGCTGACAGTACAACTTCTCTGACAGCAGCTTCCCAGAGAAGGGAGCAGGAAGGAGGGAATGGGTGATGAAATTAGCCCCCACGGAAGGAGACTCCTGCTTGGAATATCAACACATCTTTCCAGTCTCTCTCATTGTGACTGTTTGTGCTTTTATCAGATTTTCAGTTTGCTTCTTCAGCCACAGGACCAGATGGCTCCCATGCACAATACACTGAATCATGGCAAGGCTTGAGGTATTTGTTATGTGCAACAGCAGACACATGCGCTGGACCAGGTTAAATTCTTTCACAGTTAGCAGATGGTGCATACTGCATAAGGATGGTACTACAGCAGGTAGCTATATATACATACAGTCGGAATATGGGAGTATCTTTTCTTCTTGCAGGTTGTCAGGAAAATGACTGTTATACCTTCAACACAAGAAATAGAGGCAGTGCAGTAACACATGGCACAGAGCAGATGCTAGGCACTTCCCGTGATGCACAATGCCTGATGGCAAGGAAACCTGGTGGGCCAAGGACAGGAGGCTCTTGTTCCCCCTCTGATTTCCCCTTACAGCTTTTGATTTAACTGCTGCTGACTCCTTGCCCAGTGCCCATTTGACCAGCCAATAGCTGTGGGCAGTACTTCTGGCCGTGGAGCACCTCCTGAGAAAGGAGATAACCTCATTGTTTGAGAGCATCTTTGCCTCTGGCATTTTTTAAATGGAAAACAACCCTGATTTTCTCCTTACTTGCCTCAGATAATTTCAAGATGTGGCACCAATGTGAAACTAGAGTGAACGGGAGGGGTTTGCAAATGCAAGGACAGGCTATAAGGTTAATACAGGATGTGATTTGTGCTTCAGTGATAAGACCATAAAAATCACCCTCTCACTGATGCTGACTCATTTTGGAGCACTGAGAGATGCTGGAATAAGGAAAGATGCTTTTTAGACACCTAGGAGATGGCTGTTTCAGAGAATTCCAGGCCGCCGTGCTAGGACTCAGCGCAAGGAACAAACCCCAAGGCAGCCGAGGGATGTCCCAAATAGCACAACTTGATACAGTGTGTGTGCTCTGGCTTGCACAATGAAGGAACAGCCAAGCAGCTGGCTGCTTCCCAATGGCCACACTCCACCCCAAGTATTTTCTGGGATGAGAAAAATTATCCTTTGGCTATTTTTCAGCCTGCTTTTCTTAGCATGTATTTGACACGTCCTCCGTGTTCGGAGCGACAGGACACCTCGTGAGCGGGGGCTGTGCTGGCCTTTGCGAACAGGCGCGAGCGCTGGCAAGCAGCAGGAGCCCATCAGGAACTGGAACAGTGACCAGGAATGTCAAAACTGCAGCCTGTGCAGTGTGGCTCCGATGAAGGTTAACATGTGTTGCCACCACCTTTGAGGTCAGCATCGGGCTCACTTTAGCAGTCCTATAAATAGATGTTCAAGTTTGCCTGAGGAGAGGGTTTGGCTCTGATGGATCTTGTTTAGCATTCCCAAGAGAGGAAGGCAGAGTCTTTTCCTTTTTCCCTTCCTGCCTCTAACCTGGAGTTGGTTTCTGTGGGAAACATCAGTGGCACTTGCCAAAAGAGCTGCCACTGTGAGCCAAACGCCCTGCTGCATCACACAGACCATACATACATGTTTCTTCAACCTGCAAACCCAGACCTAGTTCCACTAAAGATTCACACCAATTCCTCACTAGCAAAGCTAGGGATAAAGCCCAAACCAATCCCGAGTCGAATTGCTTGAAAACAGTAGGACACCTAGTGGATTTAAAGGGAATATCTTTGGGATTATGAGCAACATTTTGTTATTTTCTTGGCAGAACCAACAATGAATATATTTATAGAGGAATTATTGAAATATCAGGGTTTCTATTTAATAAATTAATCTTGTTATAGCTGGCACAGCCTCCAGTTTGCCTGAAGAACTTATTGCACCCTATGAAAAAACAATGAGTGTTGTTTGAATGACTTGAAAACAAATAATTCTGGGGAACTGGATGGTTCCCAGTGTCTGGGAACAGGGAGAAGGGTATTCTGCCAGATCAAAGCCATCCCAGTTGTTCCATCTGACAGCTCTTTAATGATCTTAATGAGCAAAGTTTTATAGTCTCAGCCTGACTCCCTGGAGGACTGTACAGCTTCACATCAAGTATCACCATGCTGAGCACAGCCAGCCCCTCCGCTGGATGTCTGAGGAATGAATGAATTGGCCTCAGAATTCAAACTGCCTTCTTCATTCCCCAGGGCTGATCTTTTGGATTCAAATTAGAACATGATGGGAGGAGTGATGCTTGCGCTGCCGTCGTTATCATTGCATTTGTCTGGTAGTGACACCAACATCAAGCAGATTTTGACCCTAGATTGGAAATAAACCTCTGTGTCAGGGTGTGGTAAGAGGAAGAAGATTTTGAGCCGTGTCTCCGAAATGATATATCTTGGCCAGCAATTATCCTGGAGCTGCCAGTATTATCTTGCTAATCTGTCTCTGGAGGCAGCAGACACAGACAAGGAGATGTGTGTTGAGTCCAAAATGGATGCAGGAAACTGATGACTTCATATTGACAGTCATCGCAAGAATCACCAAGTCATCAAGTCTGTTGCATTCAATTCCTGTTCCCAAAGCATACTGAAAACTTTCCTTCCTTTCTGCTGACCATAATATTGTCCTAGTGAAAAAATGTCTCCAGAGGATAGCTAATTTTGCTGGAGCTGCTCCTTCCCACTCTTCCTTCAGTGCTGCAGAGATCCCTAGAGAACAACAGAACTGGGATGAGGTTTGATTTTGGATAGGTCCCCATTCGGACCCAGGTCCTTTTTTATTGCAACTCCAGGGTTACGAAAGAAAAGGTTGATAGACAAAATAAGTTTAATTGGGTCCATTTCTTCTTATATATTATCTTCTTCTTAGAGCTGTAGAAAAAGAATATAGTGGATGCTGGAATTTAAGTGAGTTATCAATAGAAAAATTCCTGTCAGCTCTGTTCATTCTCATTACTCCTACCTCTGGCTAGAATTACCTGAAAAGAAAAACTCCCTGTACATCACAGGCCCTTTAATTTGGTCCATGGTTTGGGGTTTTTTTGTGTCAGTGGATGGATTTTACACTTGAAGGGGTTTTTCTTCTGAGTGACATGTCAAACTGGGGGCAGCGAGTGCTATGCTTTCCTCTAATTTAGCAGCTGGATTGGAAAGCTTGAATTATCTCTGCATAATTGCAGTGATTCATGGGTTGTTAGAAAATTGCGAAGTATTGATTGGATTTCCCCCTTAGGATACATTTCTCCTCTGCTAAAGTAGGTTCTGGGGCTTCACATTTGTCCTTCCTGCCTTTTGCCCCCAGGGAAGCCAGTGGCTCCTTTCATCTGGGAAACAGGAATTTGGGTCAAGAGCCACTCAAGGACAATTTTGAATTATTGTGATTTCCAATTCCTGATCTTTCCCTGAGTTTTGAAAGGTGATGGGCTTTGCAAAGGGTGAACAGGGATTTCAGAGCCAGAAAAGCTGGGGCCAGCAGCAAATACTGTCCATCCCGGGTTTACGTGCTTCTATTTCCGTGTCAAATACCACTGGTGTGTTCTGCAGCGACCTTCACCTTGTTGTGGGAACACCACAGCCATCAAAGATGGTGGCAAATTTTCCCCTTTATTAGGCTGGGATTTCTCTTGGCGTCTCAGGAGTTGGTGGCAGGAGAGAAATGGGAGAATAAAGTGAGAATCAGGCGCGGGGAGAGCCCGATGCACAGCCCCTGGGGCTGAGCAGCTTGGAGCTGATAGCCCTGACACACATCTGCACATTAATGGTGCTGCTGAGGCAGAAACTGGGGCCTTCTTGGCAGCTGCTCTCTGAATTTCCAGAACAGACCCATAAATATGCAGTTATGAGTGTGACCTCTGCTGCTTTTCTTCACTAAATTGAACATCCAAGGACCAGCTGAGTATCATTGCTTCTCTCTGCTCCAATTGCTTAGAACATGCTGCCTCCACAAATGGTCATCTAACTACAAACTGAGGAATTACAAGCGAGTGCTAATTCAAGGTTTGCAATGAATTTAGTGTCCCTGGAAGGATGACACTAATGGCAATTAATGCAGCAGAAATGCCAGTGCTGAATGATGGTTCTCACATTAAAAGCTGCCAGTCGAAGAGCACACAGCTCTCTGTTATTTCAGGCCTCACCTCTGCTCTTTGGTCATGTTTCCTACGCACGGCAGGTGTCCCAGGCCATCCCATAACCACAGCAGCACGCTCCAGGAGGGGACACAAAGAAAGAGCAGAGCTGCCAACATCAGTCTGCGCTGACAGTGACATTTCCTGATGGTTTATATATTCTCATCTGGGGCTTGCTAGAACAGGAGCAAAATTAAACCAGGACTGAACAGAATATAAGAATTTATTTTCATACAACCCCAGACTGGTTTGTGTTGAAGGGAGCTTGAAGTTCATCCAGTTCCAACCCCCTGCCACGGGCAGGGACACCTTCCACTAGAGCAGGTTGTGTCCAACCTGGCCTTGAACACTGCCAGGGATGGGGCAGCCACAGCTTCTCTGGGCACCCTGTGCCAGCGCCTCAGCACCCTCCCAGGGAAGAGCTTCTGCCTCAGAGCTCATCTCAGTCTCCCCTCTGGCAGGTTAAAGCCATTCCCCCTTGTCCTGTTCCTACAAGCCCTTGTCCAAAGTCCCTCTCCCAGTTTCTTTTAGGCCCCTTTTAGGTATTGGAAGACTGTTATAAGCTCCCTGCTAGTCCAACACTACCCGCATGTCCTGCTGTCTGTTGATTCTTGTTTAGATGCAAAATTCTTTCTGCTGTTTCAGTTTTCACCATGAAGAACATGATTATAAACAATCTAATGTGTTCAAACAGGCTTAGCTAGAAATAACCCCTGCTGCTGCTGCTCATCTGCGTGCCAATCTGCAGAAATATTTGTGTTCTGAGGCACGCTTAGTAAAAATGCCTCTGCTTCCTAATGCCTGAAGTCCAACAAGTGTTAGTGGTACAGCAATGCAGGGACCATGATTTTTAGCTTAACCAGAAAAGACACTGTGCTCACTTCATGCCCTTAAGTCTTGTGTAGGACAAGCCAGTTCCAGATGAGGAACAATTTTTGCCAGAGGAAGTAACACTTACACATATGAAAAGTACAAATAAAGGGTGTTTTCAAGCTCACACACAAAATCCAGACCACAAAAGGGTGAACAGCTCTTCCAGGAGGATAACCAAAAATACTTTGGCTGGGTTATTTTTACATTGTTTAGAACCAAGAGCAATTCTGGAGGATTAAACCAGACCTCAGAACCATCAAGTGTAAATTAATAGCTTTTTATCAACAAAATTCAAGGGAGAACTGCAAATAGGATGAGAGATGGACACCTTAACTTCAGAGCTATGAATACACCCCAGCCTCTACATGTGCAAGCATCCATTATCAATGCAGTAGGATTGAGAAGGGTGCCAGGAGCAGGACAAGCATGTTCAGACTCGAGATTTTGGGTGTTCTGGGTTCATCTGGAGGTAGAAAAGATGAACCCCAAAATAACAGACTCCTGCAGACCTTGCCACTACACTACCAGAGCAGTTCCTGCTCCTGCGAAATCTGGCCTTACAATGACCCCAGGGAACTGGCACACGCAATTTTTCCCATGGGACACATGGAACAGGGTCCTGGGGACATGAAGCCCCAAATGGTCAGTGGGTTTTGTGCACCTGCGAGAAGCTGGAGGTGCACAACCTGCCTGGGCACAGGGCTGGCATCAGGACACGAGAGGAGCCCAGGCCCCGATGCTCTGAGCTCACCCGTGCTGTGACACACTGTGACATCACACGTCTGCCAGTGCTTTGGTTTCCCCGCTCAGAAGCTCTGAGGCAGCGTGAACGATGTATTTCTAAGTGCAGAGGATCACCTGAGAGCCCATTATTGCTCTGGCAGGTGGTAACTGATGCACAGTGGTGCTGCTGGTGCCCGGGGGTTACTTCCCATGCACAGGCATGGCAAAACAGCCACTGACTGCAGAGATGGCAAATGCACTGCTGCTGCTCACAGCGAGCTGGTGGAAAAAGAGACGGTTTATGGGCTTTGGTTTAATCATCTGGACACAAGCGCTATTTTTATCCTCTTCTATTTAGGTCTCAAGCCTGTGCCAAGGGAAGCTGATGACAAAGCTGGTGTCTCCCTCAGCACAGGGGCAGACAAGGGGAACTGCCTTTGTGGAAGGGAGAATGGGGGTGGCAGCAGCATGACAGTGGGGAGGGGGCCTGAGCTTGGAGCCTCTTTGCACCTTACAAGCTGGAAGGATCCTAGAATCCCAGGTTGGAAGGGAACTCAAAGATCATCCGGTGCACCTTTCTAGGCAAAGCATGACCTAGACTAGATGTCCGGCCAAACCTTCGAAGTATCCAGTGTTGGGGAATCCACCACTTACCTGGTGATCATTCCAATGGCTCATTGTTCTCACTGTGCAAACTGCTCGTTGGCACCTCTGACACCTCCACCACGGGCTTCGCATGCCCCTCTCCGCCGCGCTCACAGGGCGAGGCAGTCACACTGGGAGGGCTTCCCACCAACCTGCCCTAGGCTCCGCCGTGGCTGGGCGCAGCTCTGGGCTCGGACCACCACCCGTGTGTGCAGGCAGCAGCAGGGCACCCGCGGTGTGGCTGGGGAGCTGGGAGCCACGCAAAAGAGGAGGCGCGGTGCGCGTTTTGTACCTGTGTTGGCGGGAGCCCGGGGAGCGGCCGTGACTTGGGCAGAAGAGTCAAAAAACACAACGACGGAGGAAAACGAGTAGGTTCCACCGAGATTTGAACTCGGATCGCTGGATTCA
>NW_009939722.1:0-6100 GCF_000696875.1 Nestor notabilis
TTGTCTTGGTTAAACTTCATGAGGTTGGCTACTTTCAGTAAGTTTTTTTCTTTTTTTTCTTTTGAAAAACACTTCTTCATTGACCTAAGAAATCTGCTTTATATAAAGCTGCGTAAGGGGTCAATCCTTTAAAAACTGTGTGTGTGCATAGTCTTGACATGCATAGATTCTTAATGTTTCTACACTGATGAACAATGAACATACTGGGTATGTGTTCACTTGTAACATTTGAATGTCAGTCCCAAATTAAACAGCTTTGCAACTATTAAGCTATAGGTGCATTGGTAGAGTTGGATTTCCACTTATAACTTTGTTTTAAGGATTGCACAAATCTTGCATGTGTTCTTTTGACAGCTGCCTTTTGGGCATATGCATTGATTAAAGTTATTCAGAAAATGGTTCTTATTCACAAATACAAGTTGGGAGAGGATTTTTATGGGTTGGTTTTTTGGTTTTTTTTTTTTTTTTTTTTAGAATGCATTAACTTTAAATGAAGGTGGGTTGTTCTGGGTGGTGTTTTTTTGTTTTTTTTTTTTGTGTGATTAGTTCTGAAGAAAATTGTCATTCTGTTTTTGGTATCAGAAAGTTTGTAAGAGCTGCAGAGCAAACAAACAAGAAAGGGAGACACAGGTTTCCAGCAACTGAATGGTTCAGACTGAAATGTGCTTGGGCTTTTGAATTGTGTCCTTCACAGTGGGCATGCTCAGATATTTTGTTACTTCCAAAGTAGCATTACATCATGTTAGCTGCAAAGTCACTACGCTAGAGTTGTCTTCACATCCAGAAGAGGTCTCAAGTGGGATATTAAATGTACGTATTACATAATCAGAATAAAGTCTTTATTGGTTGACTGTACCCTTAAGGTGGGATGCTGAATGGCAGTTGCATATGGAAGATGTAATTGTGCAAAATTAACCATTTCCTAACCATTCTATCAACAACCATGAGGTGAGATAATAGACTGGGGATGGGATTGCTTGGGAAGGGTGTAGCTTAGAAAGTAAGATTTTAAACTGGTTAAGAGTTTACCTTCTTTCTGTAAATGTACTTAATTATATTGGGACAAACAAAAAGAACCAGAAGAGTTGTACAGATATGTTTGTAGACTGGTTTGCTGATTCTGAAAGTGTTGGCCTCAATGTACGCATCTTGATACTTCAAGGACAACTGGGACATAAGTGAGTGTAATACTGAAGATCCTCAAGTGGAAAGGAAGGCAGGTGCTGCAAAGACTTATTTAAAACTTCATTATGTTTTTATCCATTTGCAGCAGACAGGATAGTTCTTAGACTTTCTTTTTTTTTGTCATTCATCCACAGGACGGACATGGATGGGTACTCAGTATGCTTAATTCATATAGTTAATATTAAAATCTTTGAAATTAAATGAATGTAACTTCCAACTGTTATCCACTGGATGGGCAATAGGTGATGTTCAGCATCATTGCTTTACCTTTACTTATCAGCAGCCCTGATTAAAAAAGTTTGTGTGCATATGTGACATTTTCTCCCTAATTGTTATTCATGTAGGTATCTTTCTGCTTCAGTCTCCTGGTGATCTTAATACCAGTTGTGGAGCAGACATGGGGACAAAAGTTTATCAGGTAATTTAGAGAGCTTAATGTGCGTGTTCCTGATGTGTATTTAGGAAAACAAGGTTGATTTTTTTTTTTTTTTTTTTTTTTATTTCTCCTCCACGCCCCAAATGTTGGTAGTAAAAACATCAGCCCATGGGATTTCTCTCTTTTGGCAGTGGAGCTTGCACATGACTTTACTGCCTTTTTGCCTATCTGGCCTAAGCCGGAATATTCCTTTTTCTGTAAAGAACCCAAGAACTTTTGCATCCCCTCACTGACAGTGCGTCATTTGAAACTTGCTGGGTTTCAAACACCCTGCTGAGTGTTCTTTTTCTTTATAAGCTTTTTAAAGAAAGTTGCAATTTAAAAACAACATTGTGTGATGTGGGACTCTTTTTGTTCATGTTAGTGAGGGACGTAGTCAGGGTTTCTTCATTTTTCACTGCTGAATCAGCAGAAACATGGGAGTTTGAGCTATGCTCTACTGTATTTCTGTTTGTCAAGAAATATGATAATTGCTTCTTAACTTCCAGAAAAGGTGAGGTTGATATCAGTAAGGGCAGAAATTTGTGACACCGAAGTGGAATAAGAACAACATAATGTCATTTCATTTTGGGGCCACTGTGCTAGAATTAGGGAAAAGCATCACTCTGCACAAGTTGCACTTGGTTTCATACGGCACCTTGGAAGTAACGAACATAACTCCCCAGAATATCAATGTTTAAAAACCAGGGGAAAATAACCAGCAATGTCCAGGAAGAGTCACTCAATAACAAAACGCAGTGTAAAAGTAAGGTACCTGGTATAGTTTCCATTCTAAACATAAACCCATGTCTTTAAGCAACTAACAATGACTTTACAAAATGAAAAATATACCAGTTTTCAGGCTGTGCATCTTTATTGGTTTCATTATGCTCGTTGAGAATTTAAATGGAGACAAAAGGTAATCCTTTGGCCTCCAATTATGCAATTTAATTTAGGTAATTTTCTGGCATTAAATATATGGTTCCACTTTGGTTTTTTTCTCCCTTGGAAAACTTCCATCTGTATCTCCTCACATTAAAAAGAAACAAACAAAAACCCCTACAAAAATGTGCCTCCCAAAAGCCAAACTGAAAGAAAACAACCCCTGTCCAGTATTATCACATGGCAATTTTGATGCTGATAATTAGTGCAAGACCGTGTGAAAAGAAAATAGTGAAGGTATTAGTTTTACTTAAATTAATTTTAGTTTAGTAACACTTTATTTCATGAAAGGTTTTTTTTGGTAACTTCTCTTGATACTATCCAGCACATCTACTTCTGCACTGTGTTTATCATTGACTCCTTCTCGAAACGCTTGGTTATTTTTAGACTCTTTAAAAAAAAAGTATTTCTTGATGCACTAGCTTCCAGTTACCCCTGTTTAACTTTAGCAAGGTTGAAAGGTAGCTGCTGGTATTGGTTTCAGTGGATGACTTTCTTTCTACTGAGTTATTAGAGTGCTCAAGATAC
The DNA here is from genome assembly GCF_000696875.1 of Nestor notabilis. Taxonomy (NCBI): domain Eukaryota; kingdom Metazoa; phylum Chordata; class Aves; order Psittaciformes; family Psittacidae; genus Nestor; species Nestor notabilis. The sequence continues at coordinate 3,071 of NW_009939722.1, forward strand.
TGTATCCTCATGGGCTGTTACTCAGCTGGATTTTCAGGGTGCTGGAAGAACCTCCCTCAGGAGCATGGATGCCCTGGCATTGTGGGAATTTAAGTCATCAAACTGCTTTTTAGTTGTTTGTGCATCCTGGTTTTTCCTCCCATTCATCTTTTACCGATTTATTCCTTCCTCCACCCTGCTCCATCCTTAGAAGAATTACGTGCATGACTTTATCTTTTCATGGTCTTCTCATGAGGAAAAAGAGAAGAGTACAGGTAGTACTACAGATGCTTTTTTGAGATCTGCTGCTCTGAAACTGTGAAGTGTGCACCTAGGCTGACCCTAGGAAGCAAGAGTTGCAGGGAGAGAGGCTGCTAACCATTGGTAAACTGAGCAGTGAGTTTACAAGAAAAGAATGTTGGATCACCAGTGTTGATGCTTGGGTAAGCAATTCACAAAAGACGCCTCCATCTGGAAACTGAAAGGAGAAAAAGTTTATTTAAGGTGGCCTTTAAAAAAAAATTAAAAATTGCTGCTCTGGTAGATGGCTGCAGCTATATATTTTGCAGCATGAGTCATGGATGGCTTTATAGTTCTACATCCCCTTGCATAGGAGGAATAAACTTTGGAGAAGAGGAAGTTAAGAGAAAACAGAAGTGTGAATAACTGCTAATGGTGCGCTCTCTGGCTCCATTCAGTCTGCCATTTTATCATACATGAAGGGGGTAATTCAAAGATTCCTTTCTTGGCACATAAGTGGCAACATATGTTTGAAACAGTGAGTGGAAACTGTAGGAAAAAAATGACAGGCATATGGCAATAGGAAGGCAAGGGAAAATTTGTTGCCCTAATGTTAGCCACATAATTGGTACACTTAACTTCTGAGGGACTGATTTATTTAAAGACAAAAATGTGTGCTCCATTTATTCAGGTTTTCTGTATGTAGCCCATATCTTGTAGCTCCTTCATAATGTCTGTCCAAAGAGCTCTCACAGGGAGTGGAAGGTGATGTGCAAGGTTCAGAGCCTCTCTCCCAGGGAATAGAGGTAAAAATCTGGATGCAAAAACACATACCTGCCTTCGTTCTCATTTTAAAAGAGGAAAAATTGAAAGCCTTCTATATTTTAATATTCAATTTTGTGGATTTTTTTACCATGTTAAGTTAGTGAGAATGTTTATGGCTTAATGCAATCTAAGATTTACTGCTTAGTGAAAAGAATAGCTGTCCTGGAAACAGGTATCATCCAATATAGTGTTTCTAGTGTGAAGTAGATGCTGAGGAAACCTGCTAATCGTAGTCAAAGAAGCATTTCTGCCCTGTGAACACAACTGTAAGCAAACTATGTAATGTGGGGAAAACATAGGTGCCCCTTTCTGTTACCTGAGTTAATTTTGTGCCTCCAGTTAAATAATCAGTTTCAAGTGAGAGTGTTGGGAAGGTCAGAATTGAATGTGGTCCTATAGGGCTGCTTTTGACAGACAAAATGTGTGTTTAGGAACTTACTTGGCCAGCAGCAGAAAACTATTCAATCCAGAGAACATGTTCTCAAAAAATACTTAGGAGGAAAGCAGTTGGTTTTCTTTCTATTGAAAAATGATTGATCAAAACCTGTGAGAGTGTCTCCTACCACATTTACTTTCAGAAGTATCACCTCTTTTCTGAAGAGTTCCGAGGCCCTTGGAGAACTGCAGCTCAGTAACTGATGTGGCCTGTACTCTTGCATGGAAAAGGAAAATTGACTAAATGACATTTTAATTTTGTTCACTCTTCTCTCTGACCTTTTCTGGCTCTGGGATTTTATGGTCTGGTGGTTTAATTTTGAGATGGTAAGCCCTATGTGAGATTATAAATAAAAACTAATTTATTAGGTGGTTGTATTATGCCAGCAAATGTAGCTTATTTTGGGGAGAAGGAGGACAGATGCTTTAACAATCTTACTTAAATTTGGCAAGTATGCCATGTTGAACTTCTAAAAATAGATAAAAAGGCAACTCTAGGTTTTTTTATTGAAGCCCTCCATAATTAGTACGCTGTGTTAACAACTAACACCCTGGACACTTGAGAAATCTGAGCTGGTTTCTTTACCGGAGTAAGTGACATCACAAATACTGTCAGCAAAAGGAATGAAAACAAATGCTTCAAATGGAAACCTATTTATGTTGTTTTGATTGTCACCCATGTTAGCAAAAACCGTGAAAATGCATCTGGAATTTGTAGAAATCTATGGAGTGAGTTAGGGTTTTTTTCTTCGTTTTTATAAATATGTGGGGGAAAACCTGTTCTTTTCCCTTTTTTGTTTTTAATCAACAAAAATGAATAATGTATGACTTCTTTTGGAGGAAAGGGAAGACATTTTTAAAGAATCTTCTAGAAAATTATTAAATATACTCTATTTGGTAACTTCTGTACGTCTTACTCTACTGAAGTGTAAACTCGTTCAGTTGTCCCATAGGCTTTTTTTCCCAGTAAGTTGGCTTTGATGGAATCACTTCCATGTGCACAGAATCTTATAAGTAATTATGTGTGGACTAGGATGATGCAGGTCAGAAGGGACAAGGACTTGTATCCTTATTGTGGAGCCCTGCTTCCTAAATATGAATCAGATTTTTAGAGTGCATTTAAAGAAATTTGGTCCTTCTGCTGTTTGAGTTCTAGTTTCTTAAGGTCCTTTCCAACCGTAACTATGATTCTATGAGTGAGTAACCACTAAGGAGCTAAGTACATTTCATGTCATAAACTCTTCAGCTGATTTGAGTTTTTCCTTGAGATAGCCATCATACAAGCATAAAATGCTGTGAGGATGTGTCCTGTTTGAGGTGGAGCTTTTTGCCTCAGTATGTTCTAATAGCCACTGTCACATGGCAGAGGAGAGTCAGTGCTTGGCTCTTAGATCATTGTATTCCACCACCACGAAATTGCAGTCACAACATGTGACACTTTTATGGTGTGAGAAACTCCAAATTGCTTCTGCAGCCTATTTAAGCAACAGGATTGCAGCATGTCTATGTGCCATGACTGGCAACCATCCTGCTGAAGAGTAACTTACAACT
>NW_009939722.1:6131-66077 GCF_000696875.1 Nestor notabilis
CTGCCTGCTGGACGTGGAGCACGTCACGGGTAGTTATGTCTTATGTAATGCCAACAACCTTTTCAACACAAGTGAACTCATCCTTTTTTCCCTTCCTTTTCACATGTCCAACAGTGACTCTACTGCTGCATGTTACTTCAGTCCCAATATAGTGAATGCTGGATGAGAGCCAGTGGCTGCTGCCATCCCTGCACAATTGAAGTTGGAAATCTGTGCTTTTATGCCACCAGGAGTCTTACCTTCTTCTAATACAATGACATATCCTTCTCTAGGTCAGCTGAGCTTTAGGAACTTGTTCTTACCAGGAGATCTGCCAGTTAGTTGCCCTATAACAGTTGCTCTATTTTTTTTTATCAGCTATTGGCTGCTTAAACCATGTTTTTGAAGCTTTAGAAAAAGCATACAGGTGTGTAGCTCTGACTTCTGAAAATGTGACCAATTTCTGCCTACTTTGTAGAGAATTTAGGTAGATAATCTGTTCACGTATCAGTGGCGTGATGCTCATATTCAAGTTTGTGAATGCATAATTTTTGAGAAAATTTTGGCTAAGTGTACTCCTTAGAACTAATTCAGAAGCTGGTTTGGGTATTTGTTGCAAGAGTTGGATGGGTGAGGGTGGGGGGGAGGAGGGAAGAACTCATTGTTTTCCATGCTCAGAATTAAGGTATGTCTGATGCTCAGTTTTCAGTAGTCTGCTTTGTTTGTAGTCTCAATTAGTGGTGCTGACAAAATTAGTATCTTCTTCCTGTATTAAACTTATATGTGTCTGGTTTGCCATCAGGGTACTGGGAGAATGCCTTTTTGAACCTGGAATACCTTTGGCTTCTCAGCACTAGAATTGTGGGGTGTTTTCCAGATGTGTAGCTGTCTCCTTCACTTACAGACCTGCTGATCTGAAATCCCATTAAATTTGCCAGCCAGAATTTGAAATCGAGCAATCTCTTTGTGCATCATCTCTCCCTACCTTCCTTAAGAAAGCCTTGACCTTAGTTTGCGTGATGTATCTTTCTCCAGGATATAGGAAAATGTCTAAAGATCTAATATATTGAAAGGATGACTACCAGTAATTTAGCTGGTTCTAAAAACAGTGGCATGATTAATAAGTGCTGACCTGCCTGCTGTGAGCCATACCTGTGCTGTTGTACAGCAGAGGGTACAAGCTATTTTGAGGAGAGTCATTAATTGACTTTGGTCTTGATACCACAGTAACATTTGGGTTCAGCCTGCCTTTTCTAATGCTAAGAAGATGGGATGTTCTCCCAACTGAGACTTCTAACAGGGGTTAGCTTTGAGCTTCCTCAGAATTTATAATTCTTTAAATCATAGAATCACAAACTGGTTTGGGTTGGCAGGGACTTTAAAGATCATCTAGTTCCAACCCCCTTGCCATGGGCAGGGGCATGTCCCACTAGACCTGGTTGCTCAAAGCCTTGTCCAGCCTGGCCTTGAACACTTTTGTCTGCTGTCATTGGAGGGTTGCTTTTTTTTTCAGCCTTTTATTATTATTATTTAATATAGGCTGTGTTGATTCACTCTGTTGGGATGAGTTTCTTCTCTGGGTCTTGGGGATCAGTTTTCTTGTTTTATTCTCCATCCTGGCCTGGATTGCTGCCGCTGTTTTAGAGTTTTTTCTATGTTGAAATGTTGCCTAGAGATGATTAAGAATTGTGTACTCTGAAGAGCTCTCTGGATAAACTAAAGAGTCAACAAATCTAATGCTTTTGGGGCTCTACTGCAAATAAGAATTTGAAGTTTGTAAATATTCTAAGAAGAGGATGCAACATGATTAAAGTAGAGATCCTATGTAAATATTAGTTTTTTAAAGTCTAGAATGTCTTCTGATGCTATTTCATACCATTTCATTTTAAGCAGAATGTTTGTATGTTTTTAAAAGATGTAAACTCCTAGGATATTAGCTAATAAGCGTGGAGAAATTAAAGTCTATAAAAACAGCTTGCATGTAGACTAATGAGTTAACTATTTCAACAATGTAAATAGATGACAGCTATTGAACCTTTTGAGCTCATGGTCAGCAGGTCAGGAATTCTGCATTTCTGGTTGATCTGCCACCCCTTCCAGGAACAGGCATTGCCAGCTCCTTTCCCTTTGCTCCCTTCCCCTGCTAGGAATCCGAAACATCCTAATTTCATTTTTTCATATTTGTTTGTGTATTTAGGGCACTAACAACAGCCATTGCTATTTCACAGTGACTTGGTAGTAGAGAATAAAAAGATTGCCTAAACTCAGTTTACTAAAATTCACTTTATTTCCTATAATTCTTATGGTAATTGCAGATAGAGATTTTTCTGGCCTTTTCACAATTTAACTAAAGAAGATGGAGGTATGAAATGTGCTTTTGTTTTTAAGAGAGAAATGCAACACATTGCTGTGTGAACTCATTTTTTTAGAGGTTGCAGCTTTTCTTGTTTGATATCCTTAGAGATGAAATTTCATTTCATTTTATTTTGTATGCTTGCAGTAAGAACTCCTGTTTATCAAACAGTGAAAGTGTCAAGGTTTCAAGCTGTGCCATTTTTCGCTTACTTCAGTAACCTGCAGCGGTTCAAAGTGTCACAGCACAAAAAGCTTAGGATAAAGCTTAGCCAAATCAAATCTAGTTTGACTGGGAAAGAAGAAAAATGGCAAAATCACATAACAGATTCCTAAATTATATTTATGATGATAAACAACAGGTCAGACTTTCTTGTATTCTTCATGAGAGGGGATAAGCAGCAGGAGATACCAAAGCTGGCAGAACACGTTCTGGAATGGTGTCCAGCAGCACCGGGGACCATTCTATGTGCAGCAGCACCATAGGACCATTCATTGTTTCTAAATTCAGAGTCTTTGTTTTGCATCTAAAGGCTCAGCGGAATTTCCTAAACTCTTGGGCTCAGAAACTTCATAGAATCATAGAATGAATCATAGACTGGTTTGGGTTGGAAGGGACCTTAAAGATCATCTAGTTCCAACTCCCTTGCCACAGGCAGGGATACCTTCCACTAGAGCAGGTTGCTGCAAGCCCCATCTGACCTGGCCTTGAACACTTCCAGGGATGGGGCAGCCACAGCTTCTCTGGGCAACCTGTGCCAGTGTCCCACCACCCTCAGTGAAGAGGGTGAAGAATTCAGTCAAGAATTTCTTCTTAATACCTAATCTAAATCTCCCCTCTGTCAGTTTTAAGCCATTTCACCTTGTCCTATTAATACATGCCCTGATAAAAAGTCCCTTTCCAGATTTGTTGTTGATCCCTTTAGGTACTGGAAGCCATGAGCCTTCTCGTCTCCAGGCTGAACAAGGCCATCTCTGATAATAGTGAATGTCATAACCTGATTATCAATGAAAGAAACACAAGCTTTTTGATATAATTTTAGTTTTGAAGTTACCATGTTTTTATGTTAATAGAGTCTCTCTTTCTCTGTAGTGTGAGGTACACTAAAGAACAGTTCCTGGACAGCCATCACTCTCCATTTATGATGCATTGTGCATGATACATTTGGTTGTGTCCTCTCTTTATATATAAAACAAGAAATACTGCAGAAAGTGTAGATGGATGAGTAAATATATAAATGAATGTATATGTATGTATAGAAATTTTAAAGAACACGGACATTTGAGTTCGAAGATGGAATGCAATAAAGAACATCAGATGTGCAACCAGTCAAATAGAATGTGTCTCAATATACTTATGTGCAAAAATACGAGCATGTATATATGCATGTGTGTATACGTACAGACCTATCTTTATCTAATGCATTAATGTCAAATTTCCAAAAATGTGGTGATGAGAGAGGACCATTTTAGCTCATGTCAAGACAATGTGCTTTGGTGATTTCTCCATCCCTGGAGAGCTTATTAAACACTAAACAAACTGTCTCAGAATATAACTGATTGAGTGTTTTAAATTATTCACTTTCCTCTGGCTCTTGGCCAGCTTCTCATTGCAGAGGGCTATGGCAAACAAAACCTGTAATTTACACTGACAATGATAATACACAGTTTATTCTGCTAGCTTCTCAGCTCCGAGGTTTTATAAAGTAAACATTCAAACAAAGCTCAGGTTCTTAAGGTAAACACGTTTTGTAACTCTAAACTTAGCCACACAGTTAGAAACCAAATAGTGTTTGTATTTTTTCCCTTTCCCATGAAAATATCACTATATATTTTTCCTTTCCTTTGCTGATAAATAGGGATATCCCAAGTTGAATAGAGGGAAGAGACATCAGTAATCCAAGACTTTTTTTTTTTTTTTTCCCTTTTTCTCTCATATTTCTTTTTTTAACCTTATGGGTTTAGCACCATTTTCCTAAACATTTTGTCTTTTACTACCAAGTGTATCCTTCTGAGAATTGACACAACCTAGCATACATAGCATATCTACTCATCATGTTCCACTTGCTCCAAACCCACAGTGCAGTGCACCCTGGTTTGTTACTGGGCTTCTATAAAATCTGTAATTTCCAGTTATTTCTTGGATTTTGCTGTTTGCACTTTTTTTCTATTTCTTGCTGAATTAATTTTCTTCAGAAGGGTGTTTCCCTTAACTGAAATTTGAAGTCTGATTCTGTAATCAGAAGTAAAATCATGAAAAATCTGAATGGGCAGATGCAGTAAATGTGAAATGGTTAATCCGAGTCAGATTCAGTGGTCAATACCAGCACATGAGGGAGAAGTGCAAGAAACCATTCTGCAAATGGTTGCTTTAAAAATGCAGTAAACAGTCAAACTGCCTATTCAAAGAGAGGTTACAGAAAGGAGCAGTGACCCTAGCTGACTTATCTATGTTTCCACTTTTGGAGTGGGATTTTAAACCATGGGAAGACACCTGTCTTCAGTCACTGGAGTAGAACTGTCATGAGAACATATCCATGGACAGCACTGGGAGCTTGGGTGCCCTACTCAGAACAGAGGCATCCAAACAATGTCACATACTTTAGATGTCTTTATCTATAAGCTGAATCATGGCTTTAGTGTCAAATGTGGAACAAAGTTTACCTTTTGTTTCTGAATGTAATTTACAGCTACAGTTGAAAGCAGAGAGGAGAACATGAGTGCTAGGAGGGCAAAATTTGTTCCATGTGAAGCAAGCTTACTGAAAGGTGAGGTAATACACCTATTATAAGATAGTCTGGATATCTTGTGTAAGAATCGAGAAACAAACATTATTTGAAGAGAAGGTGAAGGATAGGATTCATTTTGGGCTGCAACCGAAAATACGTGTATTACCGTAACGACTGCAGAAATAAGTACTCCTTATAGAGCTGCTGACAATAACCAAAAAGGAAATGAAATTGAATGATTTTAATACTAAGTACTGAAATATCTGAGGAGAGATGGATTGAATAGAATAAACTTAAAAAAAAAACAAAAAAACAAACCAAAACCAAAACAGTGCAGACTGCTTTCAGAGGAATGTCTGCTTAGTATATACTTCATGATCTGTAGTGCATAGTTGCGTGTACTCTCTTATGTATTTGTCCTGAATACAATGATAGTGAATAATACTTGGCACCAGTAATGACTTAGTGGGTCATTGTTTGATTTTTACGCTTGAGGTAGGTGAGGAGTTAGTGGTAAATAAGGAAGTATAATGACTTCTTCAGTGTAATACAACAAATCATCAGTTTTTCCCTTTCCTGTTGCAATTGTAGCAGCTGAACAAACAAGATAACATGAGGAGAAGTTTCTTAAAGAATTAAGACAAAAATCCAGATGCTATGAGAAAGTGGAATGGTGTTCTAATGGTTTAGGATGTTTTTTTCTGCATTCGTTGTCTCAGTGTCATCTTGTATTGGGATCCAAGTATTCCTATGCCCTAATTCTTGAAGATATTTCAGTGTCTTAAGCATTCATCATATACATTTTGCCTTGCCACTTTTTTTTTTTTTTTTTTTTGCTGGATTCAACTGAAGAGGACTTGTGGTATGTTCTCCAGGTTTTTTTAAGATAACTGAAATTGAAGATATTTTTAGTATTTTTCTTTTAAAAACAAACAGCCTCTCCCTCTTTTGTTGGAGGTAGGAGAGCACTGCTTTATTTGGAATAATTTTTAAAAGCCTAGCTGTGCCAGTGAGATCAGCATCTTCATTCCTCTCCCTGTTATTGTTGCAAAATGCTGCGTGCCTGAAAGCATTGGGAAGTCTGGCTATGGTTCTCTAAGAGGGGGAAGGCTGCATGCCTGACCTCTTTTGGAACAATAATCCCACATGATAGTACTTATTTCTTGAAAATTTGACTAAATTTTTTCATTATAGGTATTTTCTGGGGACTTCTGCATGGGTTCCTGTAAGCTCATTCTTTAAGTTTTAGAAGGAAAAAAGGAAAAGGTGAAGGTTGTGATGTTCTCCAACTCTCCAAATATTCAGCTTTTGCAGTGGCAAATCATGATTCTGATTTTATTACTTCATTTGGGTGCAGTAAGGATAGGTAGCTGTTTCCATAAAGTTTGTAAAAACAGCATTATTTGCTGGGGTAAAAATCTGTTTATATAATGAAACAAAATGAATTATGGAAGTTCGCTTTATGGCTGGATTTTTTAAGCATCCAATAATGTGTAAGCTACTAGGCTTTCCCCCCTGTTAGGGTGAACACAAAGTTTTTCTGCAATGTATTTTTGTCAGGGTCAGACTGGACTCTTGCTTAATATCATAGACATTAAAAGATACCTGTTTTCAAGAACCCTGTAGGCATTTAGTAATTTAGAGGTCTTTGCTTCTATTTTGCATTTCATTTGGAACTAGCTGAAGGATGATGGGATGATGATGGATAGGCGCACAGCCGTAAGAAACTCAATTAAAAATTGTCTTTGGTAAACAATTCCAGGCAATTCTAAGTAACTAGTCAGATCCTTGAATTTTGTTTTTATGCATGTCAAAGTATATGAAAAACACACTCATGCCGGGAAAGGGGTAAATGAACTGCTGTGAGCTCAGTTAGTCTTGCTTCATTGCAGATACCAGGATTAACAGGAGGATGGAAGGGCAAAGCATTACTCAACACAAGCACAAATGGTGAAGGGGAGCAGACTTGGCACATGATTCTGCTTTGCTCTCAACTGGCTGGAGTGTTTCATGTTTGCCTGATATCTGCCAGTTCTCTTCTTTACTATGGTTACTAATAATTGGTGAATCTAATGAATTGGTCTTGAGTTTTGTGTGAGTTATTCCTAGAATCTCTTGCTAAAAGCTAATGCTGCCTCATTTCTCTGGCTTTTTTTAAGAGAGGAATTACCCACCAGCTAATAGTTCATCAGTTTCTCGTGCAAGTTCTTTTCGAACATTTAAATACCATTTAGTCCTGGTAAGGTGCTAGTAAGCTTGTTGCTTTGTCTTGTACAAATTTGATCTAAAGCTTTTTCTATTATCAGTTCAGCTTCACATGGCTTATTGGACTCTTTATCTATAAAGAAGAGTCTAATGTGAAAACCTCCTTGACTTCCGAACAGTGGAATCTAATGCTGTCATTTAGGGAAAAATACAAATGAAAAAGAACTGAGGTTGTGGCAAATGAACCAAAATTAATGTATGCCTCAGTGGTAAGAGGAGAAGGATGTCCGCAGCAATTCCATGTTCTGCAATTTGAGTAGGATGCAGACTTCCCACTTTTGATGGTTGGATTTTAGCATACCAGCATTTCTATTTCTTGTATGTTATCTTTGCACATATTTTCCGTTTTAAGATGCCTTTGTATTTAAATTATGTTGATCTGTTGTTGGCTTTGGGAGGGTATTTTAGTTGGTTTTGATTTGCTGATACACATTTATGTGGAATCTGCTTTGTCAGTGTTGTTAAATTGTGTTGCCTTCAAGTGATTTACTCTCTAGATGTGCTATTTAATTAAGTTTCCATTGGTGTTATGTGTTTATCCCACTTAAAGCTAGATACTATAGGGTTGTGAGGGTTTTTTTTTGTTATCTTTCCTCTTACCTCAAACAGGGTGAATTTGAGAACTTACTCATCTCAGGCTTTTCAGTATGTATAGTGTGTACTAGTTCATGTCTCTAGTTGGAACAGAAAATGTAACTTGCTTCTACTAATGAAGTTTATTGTCATATGCTTTACATAAAAGTTCAAATATTTAAATAGCTATACCCTAGTGTGACGTTTATCCAGCATGTAAAAGTAACTGCACATTCCCCTTATTTCTTCCCTTCCTACCTCTCATCACCATGCGCTAAGTGTTACTATTTTGGATTGATGGTAGGTAGTTGAGCATTTATATGATTATCTCCTTATACATGAGGTTCAACTCACAGAAAGTTTGGATATGCTTTTACAGAGTAAAATACATTTATTTTACTCCACTTTTCTGCTTTCCTTTTCTTTGTTACATCATTTTTTGTTACAGCTCCTACATCAGCATTAGTTCATTCTGTTCTAAATATTTTATCAAAAATATATTCCTCTGAATGTTTTCTTCTCATACGCTTTGAGAAGCATGTTCTGTCCATGTTTACATTTAAAACCAGACAATCTAGTTTTTGTGTTGGATTCTTGGCCTTGCATTTGTATATAGGAGCCCTTGCACCCCTGTTCTTTGAGCTTTGTTATTTCCTGTCAAACTTCGGTAACTACTTTAATGCTTTATTTCCAATAGTAGAGAGTTCTAGTGATTGCATCCCTAATCGATGTGTCATCCTGATCTGTGCATGTTTTTGCACCTGCCAGCTTTCTGGTAAGTTCACAGAGTCATTTTCGTTTTAAACTTAAATACCAGCAGCCTATTTTTGTTTTATTTTAGGTGAAGTTTGTGCATCCTATTCCAACAGTCTTCCCACAGTCTAATAAAATCTGAACCCTTTCTTCCTGCATCATTTTCTCAACTGCTTACTGAAATGCTACTTTATTGCCTGAACCTGCCTAGAACCATTTCAAAGATGTAGCCATGGAGATAGTCTTGTAGTCAGGTGTCTGAAAAGCTAATTTTATCTCAAGCACTTTGCAAATTCCTTCAGATGTTGTTATTTTTATCGTGAATGGCTCCTTCTCAGTTTCTTCCAAGAAATGCTCTGGATGCCTCCTGGATATCATAAACCCAACTATCTTTGCATTTAATAATTAGAATACCCAAGGGCAAGATTATGTATACTGTATTGAGACTCAGATCTTTGCATATGTAAACGTTAAATAACACACTTTAACAAAATGCTGGAGTGGAATCTGAGGTGATACAGAAATAGCTTAATTTTAAGATTGATTACAGAGAAGAAATTTAGATCAGACTAATCTTAAAATTTGATAATGCTTATAAGCACGTATGGAAAACAGCCTGATATATAAATCAGATAAAATAAATGTTTTGTTTTATGAAGCTAATAAAAGCTCTGTTTGGAATGCCTTTTTATCTTTCTTTGCATCTGAAGTTAATATAGAGCTAAAGAAGATGGGAATTCATAGAGGTCAGGATTTTGAGTCTGTAAGGTACATTCCTTTAATAAAACTCTGTTAGTTGGATGTTCACTATTGAAACAAATTATGCTTTCCAAAACGGTGTTTTAAAACTTTTTACCCTTTGGTAAACTGAGGGCTTAGGCAGCTAAATCAGCTCAGTATTTGTGCCCTTCTCTAGGTTCAGTACTGTATATTTTCATAACCTTTTATTTCCTGGCCAAAAATGACACTTAGAGAGACCTAAAGAACCTACAGATCGTAATAGACTTCACTGTCTTCTCAGGAGAATTAAACAATATAAACTCTGGGTTGATTTGTTGCTCCTTCTGTCAGAGCTGCAGTGTTGGCTGTTAAATGGTGTTTAGAGACCATGAGAAAACTGGATTCTGAACCAAAGATGATCTATATAGGGCTGATACGTCAATAAGAGTGTGGATGCCTAGCAATTAATAACACGGATTTATGGACGTGGTGCTGTATTACAATGATGAAGCCTCGATGAGCATGTTTACGAGGTCCTTTGAGTTTTAATATAGTGGTTTTCATTAAGTTTATTTATAATCTATAGTTTTTATTGGCTATGCCTAAATCTACTCTGTAAAGATTTTGAAGGTTTATAGCAAACTTAAAGAGATATAAAAAGTTAAGTAACTTTATCCAGTGAGTGTGTTTATCCAAATATGTCATCAAACTTCTCAGTTTCTTTTTTAGAAGGCCAGTTAGGGACAGACTGACTCATTCTTCTGTCTGACAGAATGCAAAGACATCCAGAGTTTAGCTGGCAAAAGTATTGAAAAAAAGGGAGAATTTTAGGATTTCAGGAAGTGTGTTTTGCTTCTCAGTTCCCCAGTTGGATGCAAGATAAAATTTTCAAATGAGAAACGTGAAATCTTGTCTAAACTTTTGAATAAACGATGTCCCAATTTCCTGATGACATAAATGCAAATGGTAGGATCTGAACTTTCCTAAAAGTCATCTTGGCAGTCATAAATTTATACGTCAGAATAAGGTTTACAGTGCTAAGAATGTTTTTGATAACCCTAGCATTCTTGGCCTACAAATCAAATTGAAGGGAGAGGAGGGTGCGTGGTCTTCATTTCTGCTAGGTTTTATTTCCTTTTCCACAGGATTGTCTGCTTTTGTTCAGTTTTTTTCCCAAGTTATGAGGAGGAAGGAGGCTAACATAGGAAGTGCAAATGAGATGGTAACAGTTATGGTTGACTGAAAGGGAAGGATAGTTCAAGAAAAAAATGTTTTGTTACCTACACCCTGGTAATGTCTGTGGGGCATGTGTCTTTCCCCAGGGACTTGAAGATACCTTGAATCAAAGTGCTGAGGCTAAGGAATTTCCCAGTTGTGTTAAAGAGGCAAGACTGGTTTTAAAGTGAAGACCTCTGTGCAAGTTGCAGGTTTTTAATCAGCTCTCATAATTTCAAGCAAAATGTGTAACTTGAAAGGTATTGGCAAGGAAGTAAATAAGGCATTATTCCAAAGAGCAGTTTCGGTGATTTTCTTTTGCAGTGCCATAATTTGATGCTGCTAGGAGTATGTTGGGCAGAGAATGAGAGCAGACCTGTGCAAGGTGTATCTTGTCAGGCTCATAGGCACATCTGAAAACAACCATGTTTCTGGATTCAGTGAGTTGCTCTTCTCCAGCACTCTTGGCAAAGGTAGAGGCTGGGAGAAGGTAACTGATGCTAGGCCAAATTTGACAGACATAACTCAGCTGCCTGGCTATTTTCAGTGTTACTGTCCCTCTGGCACTTCCAATTTCCTATTTTGGAGGGAAATAAAACTTCAGTAGCCTCATCAGTATGACCCCATCACAACTATTGGGTTTGGGGTTTTTTTCTGCTTGAAAATTAGTGTTGTTGATGATCAAGTAGTGGTTCAAGAGCCTTTAGTGCTGGACCCTTCTGTTGTCAATATGTTTGCATGAGCTCTAACTTTTACTAGTTGTGTTCCCCAGCACAAACTTTTCTGTGGAAGGGTGCAGGCACTGGTTAGGTCTCTCTGCCTGCTCAGTCTTTGGTGTTGCTTCAGATCATGCCACACAGGTGCTGATTTGTTGGGTTTTTCATCCCACGGGGTGTGCATTTGAGATCTACCTTGGAAGGGGAGTGGGCAGTTCTCCACTCGGAATTGTCCTTAAGGAGCAGACCTTGCTGCAGACCACTCAGACTCCCATCTTAGGGTTTTATCTGCTATGGATCTCAGCTGTGTCTGTGAGCAAAATGTGCCCCTTAGGGTTCTTTTTCGGTCTTAACCAAATACATAGAAACCTTTCAATAGAGTAACAATCCTATCTGGAAGGACTGGATTGAGCTGTTAAAGAAAACTAATTATTGAATGAATAGCAAAGTGTAATCTTATTTATGACAGCACAACTTTTATAGAACAGGGATTGAGACCTTTCTATATTTTGGACATGTGAAATGAGAAGCAAAATTGTCAACAGCATGTCTGGAGAACAACCTTCTGCTTCCAGGGATGAGGCTAGATGATTCTTCTTGTATCTACTTCCTATTACTCGCATTTCTTACTCTGAGCCTTTAACCCATCCTGTGGCTCCCTCCCCCAATCTGAAATAGAGATAATAAAACCTAAAGTTCATATGTCTCTCCTGCCCTTTTATTTCTGAATTTAGACATATTCTAAGGCTTTTTTCCAGTCGTGGTAGCACAAAGATTAAAATATCGAACATATTTTTCTAATGTGTTCACACTTTTGGTCTTCCAACACTTACTCTGTACAAGTGTGTGGTGTGCACACTGTCTTGGTGCTACTGATTTTTCTTGTTTATCCTCTTTTTAAAATTACTGCCATAGCACAGGGGGCAAGGCTGTGACATTTTTCTTAAACTACTCCAGTCTCCCATGCATGCTTCTTTCATCTGCATATATAATGTTCAAAGATTTTATAGTTGGGCATAAATGCATTGAAGCTCATAGTATGCCATGGGAAACTTGGTTATGAGTTTAGATTGCAGGTCTTGGTAACTGATGTGTGACCTGCATGCTCAGTTCTCATGGCCATTTTTCTCTTGCCTGTTCTTAAGATATGAAACTAATTATAGCACATATAAGTCACTTAAATTTTTCTGCCACGAGAAAGATCTTAACTTCATTGAGATTTCTCCTCCTCCACATTCAAACAGAAATTTAACTTTTCCCATAGCAATGGTTTGTTCTGGAAAATTATGATAGTGTCAAACTTTCAGAGACTGATTTGTAGCTTTTTCTGTCTGTCTGATGTTGTATGTTTTCTTTTCAAACTCCAGTTACAAAATCCTGTGCCAGCTTCTCTCTCACAGCCCCACCCTGCAATGAATCAGAAGTGCACCATGTCTTTTTTTGGTCACAGGTCTTGATGTAGTCATTTGCTTCTATTGTTGCTTATGATTAGACTAGTTATGCTGTGCTACACTCAGTCTTATTTGGAAATGTAAATTGGTGACTAGAGCAAGTGCCCCATTACTGAGGGCAGCACTTCACCCCTGAGCATATTTGGCTAGTGCTTCATTGTCCGTGTTGGTCACTGGTTAGGCTCCAAACAGGGTATATGGAATTGGTGTTGATTTACAGGAGCCATAAATATTCTGAGACTTGCCAGCTTAGAAAGATCATCTTTCCCTTCGAGCTCTGACACTATAGTTGAAATTGCTGACCAGAGCTACCACCAGGGCAGTTTTCCATGAGCATCCCTGTAAGGGGAATTTAGGCCCTTTTACAGGAAGGGCATAGGCAATGACCATTGCTTTCCCCACTCATGAGGGAAGAGAGGGTAGCAGTGTAGGAGAACATTGTTTGACCAAGGTTTTTCACTGTGTTCTCTCCAGCCTCAAAGTATGCAATGACAGTATTGGTTGGTAATCGTGACAGTGTGCCTGAAGCAGTGAACAGATGTCTTATGTGCTCAGAATTTAAAGAAATGAAATATGAGCCTCACTTCTCTCTGTCACTCCACCAGTGTGAGTGGGGTTGGATGAGAAATGGTTATCGTGTATATCTTGCATCTGCTTGCTGATTGCAGGAGGTGGAATAATTTAGAATTGCACCCTGGATCTACGGGATTTCTCAGTGGTGTTAACCCTGAGTCGAAAGCCCTCTTTCTATTTGTATTTATTCTTAATCTTTGTTTTGAAAAAAAACCATAATGTGATATTATTTATGAGGGACTCTAGTGATAAACAGAGGAAGTTGAGATTAGCTATAAGGAAAAAGTTCTTTACTGTGAGGGTGGTGAGGCACTGGGGCATGTTGCCCAAAGAAGTGGTAAATGCTCCATCCCTGGTGGTGTTCAAGGCCAGGTTGTACAGAGCCTTGGGCAACATGGTCTAGGGTGAGGCGTCCCTGCCAGTGGTGGGGGATTGAAACTAGATGATCTTAAGGTCCATTCTATGATTTAATAATTTGGGGATTTTAATACCCCTTTTTAACCTGGATTCTATTGATTTATTTGCTTTAAGATGAAGTATTTTAACCTTCTAACATGCAAAGAAACTGTTGTAGAAATCTTTGAATCCTTGGATTTTGACAAGGATTTGATTTCACAACATCTGTTGAAAGTTATATAGTGCAGTGGTACATAGTTTTCCACGTACGAGTATGAGGTAATTAATCTGTGTACATCACTTCCTTGAGTCTGTCTTTGCGCCTTAGTGGTGTTATTAGTGGGACTGTCCCATTGGGTGTAATGCAGAGTAAGAATGCCAATGTTTTGCTTGTGGTGGGTCTCTCTTATTCACCTACAGAACACTAGATACCCATGAAAAAGGTCAAATGTACAGAGATCTGGCATCCATTTCACAACTTGCAAGACGTAGTCTCAAACATATGTAATATATATAACTCATTGCCAGAAAGCTAAAAGGAAATGATTGCATTTGAGTACAATGCAATCTACAACAATAGTTCAGTGTACATGAAATTAAAACATGCTGGTAACACATGTAGAATAAGTAAGTTGACAGTGTTTATTTTTACTTTATAGCTTTCTGTAGAGATAAGAGCCCACTTCTTACAATAGTTAATTGGCTTCATTGATAAAACCAGCAAATATTAATTGTACCCACTGTTAAAGCATATTGAACTTTCCAGAGCTGGGCATGCAGTATATTGCTATTGCAGTATGTGACTGTGTTAGAATTCAAGTACAGAGCTGTGTTATGTTCGCAACATACTAGCACTCCACCTTTTAGCTGGGATGGTTCCTTCTCTCCTTGACACCCTGTCCCAGTTTTCAAGCATTGCTTATTTGACCTACTGTGTATAGCAATTACTTTCATTTGACACTCAAAAAACCTCCAGACCCCACAAGACCAACAATGAAAACCCAACAAAAAAAAACCCTAGCAAAACCAAATTACTTAAGCTAGAGTGCTCAGTTTTATGAAATCACATTTCTTACCTACTCAGAACCAGAGCAGTATCATAACATAATATAATTTCATTTTGGTACATTTTTAGTGTGATATTTAGCCCATGTAGTAACATTTCAAGAGAGGGTAAGAGTGAACTGTAAAGGTAAAGAAGTAACAATACATAGCCTCAATGCGGTAATGAGACTATATTCAGTGAAGAGACATAGAGGGATCAAACAGGTGATGTGGAAATAATAAAGAAATATTTTTGAAGAGTGGGCCTGCAGAAGAGTTTAGTTATTTGGATGGGCAGATATGTTTGGTTTAATTTTGTTAGTTTGTTTTAGTTTTTCTTAGAGGTGCTGTGAAGAAGAATTTGTGATGCTTAAAATGTGAAATGGCTCAGGTAGAGATTGTGCTGAGGTATGACAGGCTGAGTGACAAGCAGTACAATTTTGTAATCCCAGTTTTAAGATCTGAGGTATTAGAGAATCTTAGAGTTGAAGCCATGGTCAGGCAGATGAAAGGCTGAGTACCCTTCTGGTCTCACTGGGTTGGGGATGATGGCAGGTTGCTGTGGTAGTGATGATTTGGGGTAGTCTTGAGTCATTATCATAGAGACAATGGCTGCCTTTGAGTTTCTGTGAGAAGCACAGAGAGCAAAAGGATAAAGAAAAGACCTAAAGAATAAGACCTGTGGGGTCCTATGGAGAGAGCAGAGGTGGGCAGCGAGAGGTTTCTGACTCAGTACACTGTGGAAACTCTTAGAGAAATGAGTCCAGCTGGAGTGACAGGAACTCTGTGGATAAGATGGCAAGGAAGTGCTGAAAGCTCATTTGTGTCCAAGGAAGCCAAAAGATCAGAAACAGTGAAGATGGATTAGATTCAGAGGTTTGCCAGAAGGGAAGTTTCTGAGCTGTTTATGAGAGCAGTTTCAGTTGAACATGGGGCAGAAGCAAGACCAGAATTATATGCCTACCATGAGAAACTGAGGGAAAGGATCTTCCAGTGAGGATGGCAAAGACCGCATCAGGAGCCCAGGTAGCCAGCAGAATCACTGTTCCTTGGGCATCTTCAGTAGTCAGCTGGGTAATGGTCTGAGCAACCTGATCTTAGTGTGAAGTTAGCCCTGCACTCAACAGGTTGTGCTGGCGACCCCCAGAGATCCCTTCTAACCTGTATCACTCAACAGGTTGTCATCTTAACTGACTGACCTTGATGAGGGGCAGCAGTTGGAGTAACAAGCACAGTGTTTTGTGGTGTTTTGTTAGGTGAGAAACACTACAGTTGTGAGACTTTTTTGTAGGTTAGGTTCCATTTTTTTATGCTTGGTGAACAGTGACTCCTCAGATGAAAATGCCCTTTATGTTTTAAGAAGAAATGTCTGATACAGTGGAATAGAGTTTGGTTGGTTGGCTTAGTTTTTTTCCATTTGCTTAGAGCATAAGGAGTAAGTTTCCTTTTAGAGAATGTTAGGATCATCTTATATGTAAGCAATTGTGTTTTCCTCTTTGGACTAGGTTCTTTATATGACCTTTGTGAGTGTGAAGTCAGAGCTAAAACAAAAACTTATGATTGCTTTTCTCCCTGTGGAGAAAATACCCTCATCTTAGTAGATGATCCTGAAACTAAAGATCCTATTAGTAGCTATTATACCCACCCGCAGAGTTTTGTGCTACCATTTGAATTCCTGTGAGCAACATTTATCATAATTACCTCTAAAAGTCTATTTACATTACCTATTAGCAAACAGCTATGTTTTTCTGGTTCTGTTGAACATTCCCTTATTTAACCAGTGTATCTTTATAATAAAGCTTTACTCTTTGTATAGTTGAGAGTCTATGTAGTATATTGACTCATAAATTGGGAGATTACTTCCTTTCCTCCATTTTTAATCCTCAGGTACCTGTAAGTGGTTTCTTCCACTCATACCTTCATTTCCTTCCAGTATGCAGAAAATGGAGAATAACTGTGCTTAGGTAACATTTAAAACTGCTCGAGATTTGCAGGAGAAAAGGGCTGTATAAGTGCCGATAATTTTACTGTTTTATTATTTAGTTTCTTTTCGTGTGTAGGGAGTGGAGAGTAATATGTAAACACATAAATACTTGCGTGCATTTGGCATGTGTTTTCAAACTGGGAACATGCGTATCTGGAGAACTTTCTAGTTTCATATTTTAGCTTTGTAAAATGTTTTCTAAACCAGCAGCTTCTATTATTTAACTGTACAACAAAAATATGGAGTGTGGA
This sequence comes from Nestor notabilis, assembly GCF_000696875.1. Classification (NCBI taxonomy): domain Eukaryota; kingdom Metazoa; phylum Chordata; class Aves; order Psittaciformes; family Psittacidae; genus Nestor; species Nestor notabilis. The sequence goes on from NW_009939722.1 coordinate 23,133, forward strand.
TAAATATATTTGGACAAATGACTACATCCTCAGGGAACATACACTGAAATCTCCATTTGAATCTGCATTAAGTATTGTTCCTAGTCCTTAATTCTGCCTTACATCTCCCAACCCCATGAAATGCAAGAGCTTCTGAACAAGCTCAACGGCTTTTATGTCTTTATGTTTGTAATGCCTAAAGGGTTAACATTAAATGCTAAACCAGTTCTCAGATCTAGAAAGCTGTCCCTAGTCCTGTCATAAGCTTAAACTCTCCAATCTGGCAATGTACAATTGCCGAGGCCAGCCTTAGTCATGTTGACTTGCTATGAAGTCAAAGGGATTTTCAAATGATTAAGAGTTTTTTCCTGTCAGTGAAGGCTGCTAATATTTTGCAGGATTCAAACATGGTTTTTTTAACACTCTTGATGAGAAGTGTCATGTATGGAGGGACGAAAGCAGCAGCAAGCCCTTACTGATGGAGTCTTGCATAGTGTTTTTAAACCATGGATCATCAGATAGATTAGTTCATCACTAAAATTTTCAGTTAACAATTCTTCAGTTGTTCTTCCTGAGCACATAGGTAAGAGAGAAAATACTTTCTCTCTGCCTTTCTTGAAAATAAATTCAGGGTCATATGTAAGAGTTGGAGCTGACTGATAGTTTATTCTTGCTGTCATGAGTAATTTTCGGTGCTTCAGCATCACTGTCCCACAGCATCTGAGTTTTTATTTTTCGTTTTGATCATATATACACATACTATTCAGGTACTGTGTTTGGCTTGCATGCATTCTATACTCCTCAAGGGTATCTTTAGCATATATTGTAGCTTTTGTTTTCCATAAAAGCAAGATACTTTGAATCGAAGTTCAAGATTCTGCTTTGAAACTGAAATACTGTTGGGATTGCTACATACCCTTCCACGCTTAGAAGGGAATATTGCTTCTGGCTGAAAAAAATAAAGTTTATTGATGAATACTTACTGCTTTTCTGTTTGTTTTTTTGGGGGGGGGGGGGGGTGGTTTTTTTTTTTTTTGTTTTTTTGTTTTTTTTTAATTTTATTTTTATTTTTTATTTAATGGGAGGAGGCAAAATTAATTTGTCACTCCTTTATATATGAAACTTTTAGTGGAGTTCCATTTGTTCTTAATCCAAATGCAAAATTCACATCCTGAGAAGATATGAATTGGACTAAGATTTTTGAAATGGAGAAAAAGGTCACTTTCCGGAGTATGGGGGGGGGTGTGTTCTGAATGTCAAGTTGGGCAGCCTAATGTAGAAGGAGCTGTGCCTTAACTTGCTGAGTGCTTGTTTTTTGATTGTGAGTTGGGTTTTTTTTTTTTACTCTTGGGTTTCTGTTTTTTCTCTTTTTTCCTTTTCTTTTTTTGTTATGGCAGGCAATTGCGTGGAGATCTTGATGGTGACATTACTTGGCAAACATTTTGGAATCAGCTCAACATGTGACATCACACCCCTTTAAGGTTTTCCACATAAAATACATCCACCAAAGAAAATACAAAAATTGAGACTTAATCTGAAATCTATTATTACATCCTCTAAAGTCTCATTAGGCACCTTGGTATTCCCTCCTCCTTCCCTTCCCCGTTTTCTAGGCATATAGACTAAATGTTGCAGATAGTGGTAAATATTTTATAGTCTTGGGAATACAGAGGAGAGGCAGGGAAGAGAGGTTTAATCCTCTGTCTACCCTGTTTTCACAAGAAAAAAAACACAAGGACTCTGATGCTTAGTGTTTCCTTCTGTGCAGCTTTTCGTGCTGTGTGAGCACGTGTCTGATGTAACATTTTGCCACTTTTAGCAACTCTAGTCCTTTAGCTCTAAGAGATGAGTTTTGTGGGTTTTGAGAAAAAGACTGCAGAGATGAAAACTTCCATTTATCCCAGGTTTTGTTTCCTGATATGATGATGTTTCACAGAAACAATTCTTAAAGAAAAAAATCAGTTCTGTGCCTTGTGGGGAGCTTTCTATATGCTTTTCCGTGTGTGCCTGTGCTTGCCTGCATCTGTACACCTTTTTCTGGGAAGTAAAGGGTTTTCTTCCGTAGCCTCTTTAATTAAAAACCATAAACATGGCTGTGTACTTGGTGGGAAGTGTATGTGCTATCTTTGATAGACCTGCAGGAGAGAGGTGTAGAGCGAAGGGTGAGCACTGCCAAAATACGTGGAACATGATGTTACACAGGCGAAGGAGAGGAAGAATTATCTGTGCATAATGTGAGTTTAGAATAGGCTTGGTGTTCTCACACCCAAACATTTCCATCTGTTCCTAAGCAAAAGGAAACAGAGACAATATTCTCCTATCTTCTGGGGTAGCTGTCCAGGGAACAGGAAATGTTCTTAGATATTTATTTTTTTTTTCTCCTTAGGATGTGTTCAGTTTTCCTGCAGATTCAGAGAAGCCGCAGGTTAAAGTAGCTTTTTTAAAGATAGTAAATGACATCAAATTTTTCCTAATCCTTCTTTTGAGAATTGGTATTGAAGCCCTTACACTGTGCTTAAAGAAGCTGTGTCACTTTTAGATTACACTTAAATATAAAGTTGGATTGATGGTTTTTATGCCAATCCCGATATGAGAACTTTATGATGTTCTTATTTTCAAAATTTTCTGTAAATTATCCTCTGCCTTTGCTTCCTCTCTCTGTATTTCTGTGGTCCGTCCAAACACCTTGTACTTTTCCTCCTGTCTTTTTCGTCTGCCTTCAGAGGCTGGTTTCATATTTTGCTACTTATATACTATAAAGTACACTGAGCATCTTAAACATGCTTAAAGGTTCACATGCTTCATGTTGGTTATAACTTTACACATTTGCATATCTCCCTGTATTCTCTGTAGTGCAACCTACCTCTCATCCTGCCACAGCACTGAAGAGTCTGCCAACTGTTTGGCCTATCTCACCTGCTAATAGAGATTAATTACTACTGTTGTGTAGGATTAGTCATATTTTCACAAAATATGTGAACTCTCAAGGTACATCTGCAGATATTTCTGATTTTTAGTGGCTGCAGAATAAGAAATTATTCTTATTTAGACATAACGTTAAACTGTAGGTGTTTCTTAGTACTATGGCAAGAGGTAACCTTACCTTTCACATTCTTGTTCCAGTAAGTTTGTGAACTCATCACTTTTTTCCATGTATTTGCTGTGCTTCCTCTTTTCTTCCTCTAGTTCATACAGTGTCTGTCTGTGTGATTTTTCTACCATGAGAAGTTGTTCCAGCATTCTTTTGTGAGTTTCTTTCTGTTTCTCCACAACTTTATCAAGCTACAAAAAAAAGGAAAAGCTCCTGAAGTTTTTTTGAAACTCTCACTTGTTCAGGCTTTCATTAATGAAAGATTATAAGAGACCCTTAATAATATAAAATGCATTTAATAGCCTAATGGCCAGGTCCTGTGGTATCTTTGGAAATAACCTTTGGAAAGGGTTATTTATTTCTGTCAGTTTAATTCTGACAAATTAGAAAAATAAGTTAAGGTGCTGTTTTGCAGGACCCTTAGTCACATTCTGTTTCTCCTCCAGCCATGACTGAGCCTCAACAGCTACTAATTAACAATTACTGTTCCCAGGACTGTGCTTTTTCATTGATCACTGTGGTAGAGAACCAGATGTCTTGGCAGAAGAAGCCTCTGCTTCATGCAGTAGATGACTGATTTTTGGTTGAATAGAAATAGCTGCCTCATTTGTATCTGCATAGGAAAAGAGAGCATTGAATTGTGTTTGTAAGGTAGGCAGGTAGATCAAAAAGCAGTTTCACAGTAAATGTGTGGTAGAATCAAGAGTGGAAGACAGTGCTGTCTCCTGAGCTTACTCTGGGCATGGCTTTGGGTTTCTGGAATAAGTAAGTGCTAAATTTTGGAATAGTTGTATTTTCATTTGATGGTGGCATTTCTGTTTTGTTCCTCAACTTTCTCATGTTGTGAAGAGGTTTGCCTTGCAGATGGTACCTTTATAGCACACTTTGAGCATCAAATTCCCTTCCCCAAGGATTTCTGCTGAGCTTCTAAATATTATTATATGCTAATAGTTTAATTTAACAACCTATTTTAGGTTTTGGTAATAATTTTTAGGTTTTTTTAAACCACAGAGGTATTGGCATAGCTGTTCACTGGAGTTATGCTGCTAAACAAAATGATTTCCACAAACTGAGAGAAAACGTTACTGATCTAATTGAAGTTTCAGGAGGGATCACTACAAGCCATCTGAAGACCTGGGAAGAGTCTGTATTTATGAGAATCTTTGTTCCCTGCCCCTTCCCCTGTGGAGACTGCCTCCCCCATGAGGTCAACACAGGAATCCTTGTATCTCTTTTTTGGAAAAGGGAAATTATGAGCTCAAAGCTCAGTGCCTCCTTTTAACCACCGTCTATCTCAGTAGGTCAAGCTGCTTTGCAGTGCTTCGCTCTATTAATAGGAAAGAATTCACAAACGGGCAGTGTGGGAAGCAAGGCTGGTTCTGGTTCTCTGATGTTTCCCCCACAAGGAATTTCTTGTGCCACAAGAAACACTGGGGCTTCAGGTTTTGAGGGCCACTTCTTATTTTGGACAATATAATTCCAAGGAGTATGATTGATTATCTTTTCCTCATGTTTATTCACAGTTTGGCCAATAGAAGTGATGACAGGAAGAGCTGGAATGCTTAAACATGAGTTTCTTGAATGAGTGAGAATATAATCAATTTCTACATGGGCTTCTGAGTCTCCTCCTGCTTACCTCAGCTTCTTTTTAAGCTTTATATATTCTCTTATGTTTCTCCTGAATCATTGTTAACTTTTTTTGGTGACACTGCTGTGACTAAGGAAAAAGGAACTATTGACAAGTCTTTGAAGATGGTTTGAGTCCAAATTTTTCCAGCACAAATGTGTACCATTTGGAAATTGCCTATTCTTTCTGTTGATGATGTTAGCGTGGTTTTCGTTGTGACCTAGCTCATTTCATGTATGATCAAAAAATGTAAAGAAACTTACGACAATCCTTTTTGGCTGTTTTGTGCTGCTCCTACAGCAGATTAAGGGTTTTTTTCCATCTTGTTCATTCATAATTTGCCTGCTTTTAGACCAGTATTGTCAATGCTTTCTGGAATTGTGATCCTAAAGTAGGACATCTCTTGGGAAAACATTTCTTACCTAAACCCTTGCATATGCAAGCTTTCTCAGTAAGCAAGTGCCGCCTTATACAGTAATCTCTTGGCTGTGTTTTCTGTGTCTTTTGCAGAGGTTGAAAACTGAATTGCCATAAAAGGCCAGGTTGAAGAAAACTGGCCATTTTTAATTTCTCCACATTCTCCCTTATTCCACCAGAAGTGGAAATTTCAAAATTTGAAATGTTTTGCTCAGTTACTAGCTTACCAGAAAGAGGGAGAAAAATTTCAGGGTTTTTTATCAACCTTCCTCCCCACTAAGATTTTGGAGGATTTTTTGGAACAGCTATTGCAGAGATGCATGAAGCACCATCACCGGAGTTTCTGATCATTGCCTTTTTTAGAGGTCATGCTGTCAGGTGAATATGTGCTGGTTTTGGAAAGCAACCTGCTGCCTGTTTATTGTATACAATTCTAATGCAGCGCTGCTGGCAGTTATAGCCCTGTCTTGCTTAGACAGATAAGAACTATATGAACTATCAGCCTTGCATAATAGTGCTTGCTGGTCTTAGCCCTCAATGCGAGGTCAGATGGGAAAGAAGGCAAAGGTGTGAACTTCTGATTCCTTCTGGCAGGCCATCTGTGTGGATGGTTTAAGAAACTGAAGTACTGGACCACCACATAAAAAGTATATGTAAGAATCTGAGGGGATGTGTAAATTGCTATCATAAGAAAACACTGAAAGCTTCTGTAGCCAGAAGGCTACAAGAATAAATCAAATTACTCCTCTTATGAAACTTAAAAAAGCCTGATGGAGGTGAGGGTTAGTCATCAACACAAACATATTAACCAAATAGAAAATAGTCCTGCTTCTGCCCTGTTGGGAGTGAAGGATGTGAGACCTGCCAACGGTGTTTTTTGGGTTCATTATGCTTTGTTTGCTCTGGAATATTGTTGAATGGCTACCAGAGGTTAATCCAAGCAGCATATATGCAAGAAGAAAGATAGTAACTCCAGGTTTTTGTTTTTGCATTTCTCAATGATCAGTGCCAGTGCTTTTCATTTCACAGTTGTGCTTCTGTTAGAGTTGAAATAAGCAGTTTGGATCACAGACTGGTGTTTGGGGTGGGTGAGGTGTGTATTCAAGACAGGGATGTGGAATGAGGAATTTGAAAATGGGTAGAAGAACAGTAGTGTCCTGGGGATGCCTGCTAACATGAAAAGCTTAAAGAGGCAAGTAAATAAGCTGCTGCATTAAAGCTGCTTCCACGTTGCAGTTTTCTTTTGTTGCTCAGATCAGAAGCTGCATTTAGGTTTTCTTTTCAAGAACACTGTCAAATCAGTACTACCATGAACATTCACAGCTGACGTTGTGGGTCTTGTGACTGGGCACAAGGTGGAGAGTGAGAGCTTGGGATGCCAGTTGGGAAAGAAGGAAAGAGGTATTGGGCCTGTTTCCTGGTACAGTTGGGTGATAGAGAAGAGGCAGTAGATCCTGCATCACAATTAAAGCAGACACTTGAGATGTGCATGTAACTGCATAATGGGCATGGGCATTTGGCTTTGTGACACTTGTGCGTGTTATGCACAGCATGCCTCTCCCTCCTCTCCCTCCCTGCAGGACCCTGCAGACCAAAGTCTGGTAGGGGGTTGCTGCACTTCTGAGTGGTTGGTTTGGAAGCTCTGTTGTGTCCTTCTGTGAGATAAGGTCACATCTCTGGAGAGCACATTTGAGTCTTGCATTTTCCTTGGGACACCTTGTGGCTCACTCACACAGATCCAGCAGAGAAGAGAGGGGAGTTGTGTGAACCCCTGTTAGTGCGAGATCCTCACACAGGAGCAGTCTCCAGCAGCCCCTGCTTCCTCAGATTACTCTATCCAAATGCTAAATCTGCCCTTGCAGAAATACCCTTTTATATGTGTGCGCACATGTTTACTCAGCTATACGGTTCTTGGCTAAAAAACCACAGAGGACTAATAAGCAGCAGTATAAATGACTTCTGTTGAAAATTAAAGTGATAAAATCATAATTAAGTGATTTGTTGTTTTGCTCTTGCTAACCATATGGGTATTTTGTTAGAATTAATACTTGAACATATTGTACAATACAATGGAAAATAAGAGTCATAGTCTTACGTAACTGTGAATAGTTCAACAAGCTAAAAATTCACAGGAATTTAATTCTTGAAATACATTTTGCCACCAACTTGTGGCTGAAGTCAGACTAGGGTGGTGTGTCTCATATCCATTGTGTTGGAACCGAACTTTTTATTTTTCTCTTTTTTGACTGTTTTGGTATGGTGCCAGAATAAAATCCAGTTTAGTTACATTTCTTTATCTGAAATTCAATAAAATATTACTCCTGTCAATAGTCTCAGAGGAATTGTTTATGAATGTGTAATTCTGAGTTTGGGATTACTGGACATTATGGGAGCAGTTCCTCCCTTGTCTTTTTCAACCCTATTTGAGCAAAATTTCTATGTGGGTATGTTGGTTTGCTTTTCCTGAATGCCACGTTGCGACTGTTATTGTTCCAGTCTCTTCCTCCAACTCTAACTTACTGGTGCCCCACAGTCATCAAGTTGTGACCAACACTTCCAAGGTGTTTTAAGGATGTAATCAGATAGACTGTTAAAAGGCAGGTGAGGATGCATCTTTTCCCAAGCTGACTGGCACTAGGTTTTTTGGATTCAGTTTTGAATTATCCCTGATGGATGCAGAATGAAGGCTTTCCTCTGGTTTTGCTGCTTTTAGAGGAGTTCTCAAAGTGGTGGGAGGTATTGTTCATCACATTTCAAACAGTAAAGCGCCGTATTTTTTTATCTTTGACTGTGTTGTTGGAAGCTAGGGAGAGTTAGAAACCAGAACTGGCTTTCTAATTCTGTGCAAGTTGAAGTATGAGAAAAGACATGATAAATTCTGCAGAATCTTCCTCTCTATCTCTCTTCTCCTGCATCACCTTCTCTGAGGATTTTTTCTTTTTAATTCTTTTTAAACATTTATTTGTTTATTTTTGAATCTGGGAAAGTGGTTCTTATGCTATTATTCTGTATGTACTAGAATGTGGAATACAGGTTGTTTTCTCTTCAACAGAAGTGGGAATTGATCTGATGCTAGGTTTTTTTTCCATGAATAACTGACTTGGTCTAAATTTATAAACCATGCAAAGATGAAAAACCTTTTCAGGCCTTTGTGTCAGTGAAGCAAACCAAAACAAAAGTCTGTTCTTTTCTTTTACGCCCCTTTAAGCATAAAACGATTTATTGTATCCTCAGTTGTGAGGAACAAAAGAAAGCTTATCTGGCATTTGTTAGGTTACAGAAAGAAATAGCTGTAGAGCAAATTTGGCTGAAAAACCTCTCTGCTTTCAAAAAATAAAAAAATCTCATAGCCAAGGAAGACAATGGTTTTGGTCTGTCACACTCCAGTTTTGCAAAGGAAGATATGTTACTACTGTTTTCTCTTTTGCTGCATTTCTTCACCTGTGAATCCTGTTCCTAGTGAGTCAAGCTGTCCAATCACCGTATTTTCCCACTACTTTCTTAACCAAACTTGCAAAGAAACTTCCTAAAGTTTTAGATGAATGAGCTGTGAGAGAATGTTAGAGGACCAGTAGTCTTACATATGCTCTTTGAAATTCACTGTATTTTCAACTGAGTTTTGAGAAGGTGCTCTGTGTTCAGGGCTACAAGGCTAAATTGTCGAGGGCGAGACATGTAGTCTAGAGGATCTAGATCGTCAGAGATTTTGTAGGCAGTGTACAAATGTACACTGTCGTGGTAGCAAAGGAGGAATTTAAATGGTCCATTCCCATACTTTGTGGTTGATTCCACCTCCCCCTTTGTTTTTATAAACTTTTCAAAAGTCTGAACAAAACCTTAATGGATCTCTGATATAATCTGGGGGGATTTTGAAACTGAACTTGTTGAATGTCTGCCAATTATGGCGTCCTTTGGTTTACCAAGACACAGAAAGTGTCAGTGGTCCTTCTAGACTTTCAGTTGCTCTTAGGATGTTTACCTTTGCCTTTTGGAATTACCAAAACCAGTGGTGTTAGAAATCCTTTTGCTGCCATTAAGTGTAAGAAGGAAAAAGTGTGTATAGTAACAGACTGAACTTACGTTTTAAAACTATTTTGGACCTCAAATCATTTCCATTTGTGCTCAAAGTTTCTGTGACATAATTCCACAATATTCTAAAATAAATTAACCTCCACAGTTGAACTTTATCTGTTTCAGATTATAGCCAGAGATTTAACCTTTGAGCCTCTGAAATGACTGTTGACCTTTTGCCTAACATAATTTTCTCTGAAATTAACTCTGTATCCTTAGGTACATATCTGCTCAGAAAGCTTGGAAAACATTTGGTAGAAGAATTTGATTCAAAATTACTAGTTTTAGTTTTATGATTATTTATACTGAGCAGCATACTAAAACATGTTTATTTAAAATCAAGAGTAGACACTTACTTGGGGAAAAAAACCCACATAATCTCATATGAAGAGATTTTAGTATCCAGTGCATATGCATTGCAGGACAGAATTTCAGTTAAAGTTCAGAAAATTTGGCTGCTGCTGCAGTGTAATTAAACTAATAATTACATAAGTATAATGTAAGAACGTTATATTTCTGCCTGGATGAAGCCTCTAGCGACAGTTTATTACGGTAGCTCCTCAGACCAAGCAGGTATACCTGGGCCTCTCCCAGAGTCAGTGGGAGCTGGTATATGTAAAAATAGACCGTTGTGCCATTCCTTCTGAGGGGGGCCTCAATGAAATAAGTAGGGAGACATCTGTTTGTACAGGTTGTGACTTTGGCTAACAGGAAGGAAGGAAGAAGAAGATGGTGTCAAAACCACAAGGCTGATGATCAGAGCTTGAGTTAGACAAAATCACGTGTTCGTGTTTAAAGCCTCCTTCTGCAGCATAAATGAGGATCATTAGATACTTATTTTTATTAGAAACCCCACTGGACCCTGGACTTCGTTCTGCTATCACACTCATGTTAGATTCTACATCTTCCCCTGAATTCAGTGAGATATTTTCTGTTGAATTTGGTGGGAACTGTGATTAAATAGCAGTTATATGTTCATACCTCTCCCATAGGCTTTTCGTAGATATCTTCTTGCCATTGCTCAGCCTTTGTTTGAATAGCATCTCTCTGGAGGGCCTCTAACACCTTTTTTGGAGTAACGAAGCCGTACTGTGCTTCAAGCAAAGCCAAGTCAATTTTTTCAGCCTTAAGTACTCCTATAACTTCATCTTGAGCCTGCAGAAACACAAAGTAAGGTTTGGTTTGGTAAACTCTATACGTGTATTTACAGGTTAGCTTCCTGCTTTTGATTTTAAGAAAACTTACAAACCTTTTTAAAAAATGGTGTGTTTGTAAAATAGTAACATGAAGACAGATAAATAGCACGAGGGAAGTATTGGTCTTTGTATTTTATTAGTTCTGCATAAATTCCAACACCTTCAGGACCCTCATTGATACTTAAGTACTTTCTTAGTGATCAGATCCTATTGCTGTTTCTGGACCAGGGTACGGCATTCACAACACACAAAATCAGGGCAAGGTGTGTCTTGCAGTAGTAGAAGCTGATTTTAAATTGTTAATGCAAGATGTTAGGATGGTTCCTGAAGCCTGGAAGTGTTTCACATTCTGTATATTCTGGGTGCAAAGGTGGCTTCTGTACTTTAAACCTGCCTGGGGTCATCTGTTGTTACACTAAGCTTGTTTTAGTGGTGAATGTAGTGAGGTGTGAAATGCAGGGGATGTGACCCTTCGCAACACACATTCCAAAGCCATGCTATAATGGCAATCCTTTAAAAGAAGATTAATTGGTTCCTAAGCTGTCTGTGGGGTCCTGGGTGCATATGTATATACATGTGAATGATGTGTGAGACCACGCCATATGTATTTACAGGCATATAGGTGTGCACATTCTCATGTACATGCCCTCAGGTAATAAGCAACCTTGCAGCGTCAAAGGTTTTTGGAAGTAACTGCTGTAAGGCATTTTAAAAGATAGTGATTAAGAGAAGGTGGTGTTACCTGGTTTCCAAAATCATGTAGTACAACCTAAAAATGTGATTTATATTTTTACTTTTTTAATGTCACTGCATTTGTTTCCTCACTCTTATAAAGTATCTGATGACATCCTGTTACCAAAGAGTAAGTACAGTATGTTCTCAGGTATGTTTTCAGTATGTTCTTCTATGTATGTATTTCAGAAATTAATGCCTGAGTTGGCAGGTGCACATACCCTCTTCCTATCACACAGCATTGCTGTCTAAGTCTGTGCTGGAGAAACATACTGTAGATATTTGCAGTATTTGGAGTGATCTATAGATTCTCTTTTCTCTTAAAAAAACCCAAAACAAACTCAACAAATACAAACAAAAAACCCAAACCAAAAAACCACAACAAACCAACTAGAAACTAAGCACCAAGAATGATTCTTTGCTATAAAGTTACTAGCTTCTAGATGTTAAGTTGGAGGGGACCCTGCTGCGAATATTGTGCTAATTGTCTCAAAGGCCCACTTCTAATGATAATGTTCTTGAGAATATCTGGTTGTGTGAATGTTTGTACTGGGAAGGGGACGGGGTGATGGGGGAACTGGTTTAGGTCACCTTCTCCTCTTGGACTGTGTCCATCTCTTTTTTCCTGCATCCTCTGGTTGTGGAGGTTGCCTCTGTTTTGGCGACATAATTACATGAACTGTTACAAACATCCACTGTCTGCAATGATCTCAGCTAAAAACAAGTACATGCTGATACTAGATGGGTAGAATAGGAAAAGGGGAAATCAGAGGGATGTATCAGGAAAGGATAACACTTTTAGTCTGACTGGCTTGGAGCACTTCTGTATCCCTATTTGTGACTGTGTTTAAAAGGAAATATAAAATAATCTTTCTAATCCTTATCAGTGAAGAAAAAGAGAATAGAAGAGTGATCTCTGTGCATCTTAAATGTTCTGAATTGGAGAGTAATGGTATCTAACTATGAAACAGTATTAGTTGGATTGACAGCTGATCTTCAGAGACTTGGCATTACAGGAGGTGGAAAATTCAGGAATAAAAAATTACTTGCGTTTTTCAGTCTTAATGCTTCCTTAGGATTGTTGGACATGATTTAAAATGTTCATGTCAGGCTCATTGTTTTCCAGTTTTTAATTTCACTCCATTCCAGTTTTATGTCTTAAGAACTGAAGTGTGTATGTGTGTGTGTGTGTGTGTGTTCATACTCGTGTAGTATAAACATATATAAGCAAACACTCTTTTTTGAGAACAAGAGAACTGTTTTGGAGGAATGTGTGACATCTGAATTTTAATCTAAATTAAGAAAGGGCAGGTGAGCAGGAGAGAAATGCTTTAGGAACACAGAAATTGCTGTTTGAATAATGAAAAGTTCTGTAGAAGTTTGCCTTGGTTCTATCCTCAGAGATTGGTTCATCTATCAAATGTTTGTATTGCATGTGTGCTGTGTTAAACATGTGTGTATTATTATGTAAACATATATGCATATGTTAAGAATAGAACTACCCAGATACTGTCTAGGTAGTAAACTCTGAGATCATGTGATATGCCCATTTATGCTACTTGGGCAAGTTTGCTCTTCCCTCAGCCTCTGAACAGTTTTAAGTGGCCACCGTTACTTCTGTGCAATCAGCCTGCCGCAGAATTATTCTCCTTGCTCACTGGAAATCTGGTTCCCACTTCCTGAAATTACATTTGACAAGGTTAGGCATCATTTACCACTTGGCAGCTGGCTCCTTTTCCAGAAAGAAAAATGCTCATTCTTCAAAATCCAGTATCTTGTGGGTTAAGTACTTACGCTTCATGTTATGGGAAGTGGCTATTTTGATTTTTCTGGAAAAAGTTGTTAGCTGTTGAGTTGCTACTTGTCATCTGGCACATACTGATTTATAGGGAGTAATGCTCATGTCTTCATAGGAGAGGGGAGGTAAGAAGTAATAAAGTAACAGATCTTACAGGTCTCTAACATGTTCTGGGTTATGTCTTACAGTGACAAATACTTTGTATCCAAAGTACTCTAGAATGGGGCAGCACAAAAGGAAAGTTTTGTGAGTTCTCCACTTCGAGAGTTACACATGATTCTTCGCAGTGGACTGAGTGTTTTTAGTGTGATACAGGTAGTGAATAAATTTTATTTGCATTTAGGGGTGGTGTAAAGATCACCTTTTCTGGCTGATAGCTATAATTTGCATTTTTCTGTACTTCGCAGTTTATAGTTGTCCTTCTGTATGAAATTACATAAAGTGTTAACATGAAGGCCATGTGTGTTCGTGGTAAATTGGGGGGGGAGGGAAAGTATGTTTTAATCTGGAATATAAAATAAGACAATAAATCACCTGTAATTCACCCTCGAGGACACTAAGAAGAAATAGCAAGTCATCACGAGAGAGATCCTCTCTCTTCTTGAAAGGACTTCTTTGTTTTTTCTCTGCCTTAGGGCTTCTTAGGATGGAACTGGCTTGGGCTACATCGTCATCCTTCTGCCTTCTTTGCACGTTTTCTCTCCCATTGTAACCAGCCTCTTCTTTATGGTGGTCTTTTGGCCTTTGCTGGCTCAGCTTTGGTCTGGTTGGGCTTTCTGTGCTGTTACTTCTGGAACGCATGGTTTCTATCTCTGGAGCTGAAGGAAAGTGGGGAAAAAAGTAATTGTTTTAACTAACAGAGACTGTAAAACTATTACTGTAATTTTTGGTGGGTGTTACTCCCTCCAGACTGGTACTTTTCCCTACCACACAAGGCTGTCATTTGACAAAAGCTGACAACCTTGTGTAAGCCAACAGTACTGGGCTGTGATCCTTACTTAAGTGAAGTGAGTTTTAACTGGTCTTACGCAGTTGTAACAGTTTTCTCCTCAGTGTTTGCAAAGTCAGCAGCTTTAGCAGTGGTACTGCAGTGCACATCACGGCCAGCCACATTTCTCATTTGAGAGACTGTGCCCACCTCACCTTTCAGATAGACACTGTGATGAGGCAAATTTAGGTTTAGAAGATTTTCAGTAGGAAGATCTTCCTGTTCCAATTTCATAACATCCCAGCCCTCTATGTTGAGCCATGTTTTGTTTTTCTCAGTCCTTCCAAGGGAGAACACAAAAGTGGTCCTCTGCTACTACGAGTTACACAGCTGCATTCCCCATGTGTGACAAAATGTAGGAGTTGGCACATCCAGACTGCATGGTAAACACCCCAGCACCACCACCCCCCTCCCCCCAAACCAAATGACCTTGTTGATCATGATGTCTGTTGTCTCCTGATAACCATGTGGTATAAAACTTACTACTTCATGGGTGCTAGACACTGGCACTCTAGAGGTATTAGTACCTGGCTGAAGGGAGACGTGTCCTAACTAGGCCTCTTTGAAGTGCCACTGTTAAGTAAACATACTGTAATGCCTTTGCAGATAAATGGCTAACACTGTATAAATATTGATTAACCTCAGGAACTCTGTTTTGTTTATCACTACTCAGATTAAGGAATGAGTGGATTATAGTCCACTTCTACAGGAAAACAGTGGTCATGGATACCGTCTAGTAGACAAAAGCCTGAATTATGTGATTCAAAGGTGAAATTAAACATGTTGCAAATACAAATAAAGCACATTTTTTCTTATTAAATGGCAAAGCTAATTGCTGAAAGGTCCAGATAATTATTATGGCTTTTTGTAGCAGGAGATGCTGCTGGTGTTGGCCTCACAAATATGTGGCTGTTCTTTCAGAGCTCCCATTCCATGTAGAGTCAGGTTCTGACTCTAAATCCAAAACTCTGTGACTGCACTCCTTAACTGTGGTAATTTTCCATGGAATGCTACAAATACTTCCTTTTGTTGTTTTTCTGCAAGAACAGAGGAGGTAGAAGCAGCTTTTGGTTTGTAGTGGATGATGGCTGAGAGTGGGGAGAATTTATCAAAAACATTACAAGAAAAGTGACATTTTCTATAATGCAGAGGTCTGTTCTAGTCTTAATTTAAGGCACTCATAATAGCTTGTATTTTGTGAGGAAAAACTTGTTTCTCCAGGTCTCCAAATTTGGATGGAAGTGTGCACTAGAACATGGGAGCTTGTTGCAGTGCGTGTAGGAAACTGAGAGCTGCTCACTGCAGACTGGCAGCAAAGTCAGCTGTTGATGACTAGTTTAAGTTGGTGCTCATCCTGTCCTTTCAGTTGAATGTAGTTTCCTTTGTTCACTGTGGTCTGCCTCTTAAGCTTCCTCACCTTCTGCATCTTGCTTACAGAGTATTACTGATTTAGAAGACAACCACTGAGCGTAAAATGCTGGATGCCTGCTGAGCTTTTACATACAGTTATTAGCTAGTGTTTATAAGATCAAATGCAGGAGTTGGGAGTTAAACCAGGTAACCTGAATGCACTCTCAGATTGTCCATGCGCTTTGATGCTGCAAGCACAGGATGCTGTGAAATGCATAAGTAGTCTGAGAAGTCCTTGCATTTTTCCCCTCATGTGTGCCAGGTGCAGCAGCAGTCTCAATGGGACATGAAGCTTCTGTCAAACTTGTTGACAACAAGTGTCATTTTGGCATTTCTTGCAGAAGGGAACGAGTGCATAAGGAAGAGGTTAATACCTTTTCAAGCTTTTTGAGTTGGCTGCACCTGGAAACAGGATCCTGGACTTGAAAGGACAGTAGTCTCAGTGATCCTGCCAAGAAGGATGCCCTCCCCTATATTTTCTTTTACGCTATACATATGCTGTTGGCTAAACGGTCTCATGTCACACAGTTTTAACAGCTGCAGAGGCCTAGCTGTGACTCCCTTTTAAGCTTGTCCTGTCTACTTCTTAATCAGGTAGAACAGTCCTTTTTACATTGGTAAAAGGCATTTAGTCCATGAAAAGGCCAGCTGACCTGCCAGATAGGTTACCCCACTATGGAGATGACACCTTTGCAGTGTCCTACAGTAGATTTTTTATCTTTTCTTCTTGAGTAGAGTCGTTATGTATGCTTTACTTGTATTTCGTTCTGGCATTTCTGAGTGCCTGCAATTGAATCTGCTGATGCAAATATTTATCTGTATTAGCAATTAATGTGAATGGTTAGAGATTGAAGTGGCATACTAATTGTATGCTTTAAGCATTTTTTTTTTTATTGGTACTTGAATGTTGCTGGCGAGAGGCACAAACACTCTGGCTGCCTTATTAAATTATTCCTTCTCTGTTGGTTTATGTAAGTCTTCTTATTATCTATATATTGACTGGCATCCCTATTATTTGTATTGTCTGTTTACATAAGGATGTGAGTGCTAACCTGGTTGTCAGAGGATGTAGGTATGAGTAATGGAAGGGCAGTTCAAAGCATCAAATTACCACAGACAGTGTAACTGCTCATGCAGCAAGAAAGACCTCAGAAATGGACAAAAATAAACATCCCATACACCTGCCTTGAAACTCCTCACCGTCTTCAAATTGACAGACCCCTTAGATGTGGCACCACCTAAAGGACTTACCCTCAAAGGGCATCTGACATTTTGGACAGAATATCACCTGCTGTGTCATGCCCTTGGACCATGGGAGAAAGATGATCCATTCTAGTCCAGAGGATGATGGGCTTTTCAAAGTTAATAAGCCCTTAAATGGTTGTCATGTAAGCAGTGTAATTTGAAATTTTCCAGCTGTGTGTTTTGGTGTGTAGGATATTTTCTACTCTGAACAGCTCTTTCCATGTTCTTCAAGGTTAATGAAGAGCAACTATTTTTCTTCTTTTTTTTTTTTTTTTTTTTTTTGGTAAAAATATTAATAGGCACATAAAATTTGTGAGTATCAGTTGTCTCATGGCACCCAAAAAGGTGTTTCAACCCCCCTGAGCCCAGACTTTCAAGATTACACTGATGAGTGGCAAAGTTGCCTTTTTGCTTATCTGTATCTCAACTGCATTTCACTTTAAATTACATATTGATGGTGTCTTGTGTACAAGAAAGCTGTCTTGCAAAAAAGAGGTAAGGAAGAAGTAATCCTTATAACAGGGACTATAGTTCACAGAGTCTCTCTGGTTTCTCCTGGGGGACCAACTCTTGCATCTTGTGGCAAACTGCTGCAGAGAAGCTAATTTAAGCCCTTTTTTTCTATACCACCAAGAAGGATGACAACAAAAGATAGCTTAGAAAATGGTAAACAACAACTGCTAAGAGAAGGTGAGAAGATTTGGTTGAGCTTGTGCCTTGTGCTTGTGATCTGGTTTGGATCAATTACTGGGATTGTAGCTACATGAACAAAAGAAACAAGGATGCTTGTCAGCATTTCTGTATGATGCTTTACATACCATCTAGGCAGTATTTGCTTGCATCAAAAATAAAAGAAGATTGAAAGGGACCATCCAGAGCATGAAGTCACATCTCCTGAAATGACAGATCACTGTGCAGTGCATACTTAATAGAGTTTAGTTTACTGCAAGTGTGCTGATAGAGGAGCACAAGGCCTGTGTGCTGCACTATCGTGCTTTCCTTTGCATTATGAGGTGTCTGTTTTACTGAAGATTTTGCAGTGGTGTGTTGCTTGAAGTCACAGGCTGTTGGTTCCCAGGCTCATCAGATCCAGTGCACCTTGGTAGACTGATTCCAGATTTAAAATGGACTAAGGGTAGGTTACATTGAAATATTGTGCTAAATCAAATTATTGCAAGTAATGTACTCAGCAAAGTTTGAACCTATTCTCAGTGTTCATGTTCTTGTTCTTTTTATAGTTTTGTTTTCTGTTCTCTTTTTTTAAAGAGCTTGCTCAACTTTGAACATGTATGTTGTCCTTCTGTATATAAAAGAGAAGTTTTCCTCTCATTAATGATGAGAAAGTAATCTGAGGGATCAAAATATACTTTTTTGAAGAGCCAGATGAATTAATGACCAAATGTTTCTATGATGTTAACTTGGTCTCCACCCTCTCAATCATATTCTGAAGGAGATGAAACTCCATTTGTTTCTTTGGCAGCAGTGAACAAGCAGGTGTTTCAAAAATCCACGCACTTTTGTGGGAAAGACTGAAATATCTTTCAGAGATGACTTCATCACAGACACTATAGGATTTTAAGAGACATCCTTTTTCTCCCATCTATTTTTCCCTTTAGTGTTTTCTCTTTAGTCAGTGATTGACTTATGAGCTAACAAAATCCCTCACAGGACCAAATCTTCCCTTAATCCCAGTCTAAGGATCCTGAATAGTTGAGAACTTGCAGTTTCTTCCAAAAATCCGTGACTGAGCAAGGAATTACGTCTTTCTGGTTTTTAACATCCCTTAAAGGAATATGGCAATCCTTTTGATTTGCTGAAATTGATAGGATTCCTACCAACAGACTGACTTTTAAAAGGAATTGAGAGAAGATTGCTCAACATCCAAAGTAATGAGAGAGTGCAAAGCACATGATACCTTTTTGAAAAAGGTCTGCAACTCTCTGCCCATCACTAGAGATGTGGTTTGGGGCAAGAAAAAAGGTGGTCTCACTTTAGCTACTACAGGGCTACAGGACTTTTCTTCTTTTCCTGTGTAGCAGGAACTACATTTAAGCATCATGTTTAGCTTAGTGACACACATACATGCATAAGGAGAGAATAATCTCCTGTCCCTTTTGTTTTGCTTTGATGTGTGGCTGTGTGCCAGGTAGCATCCAGGCATGGGAAGGGGCTTTTGGCTAGGCCACATCATGGCCTCCACCAGAGAAAGCAGCGTGTTTGTCTTGTTCTCCTTCTGTAGTCCTGATGTGGCCCGTGGGCCAGCAAGAACCTCAGGAGAAGATGAAAAAGTCGTCTTATTAGTTTGAATCCCAGGATCTGGCCATTTCACAGCTTCACTGGGCCTTTTCTGGAGCTGGTGCCTTCTGACAGAATGTGTTTAGGACTTTCATTCTTCCCCTGATTGGGAATACATTGCATTGTTGTTGATTTGCATCACTTCCAAAGAGGGCATACAGGCCTTCTTTTTTGGTAGGCTGCTTTAGTGTTTTCCATTTGCAGTGGCTTCTATCCAGTGGGGTGTTCGGTCATACCATGGCTGACTATTACATTTGGGCTGTGCTCTTATTCACAACAGACCCTTGTGCTATTTTGATGCATAAGGCTGGGCAGTAAATGAGCAAAGGCTTCTTTCCCTTCATGGGTTCCTCACCCAGGGACTCTGGGATAAGTTAGTGTTTCCATCCTGGCATGGAAACTGCAAGATTAAGCTGTTTATCTGGGAAAGCTGATGCAGGAGTGCTTACCTGTGTAGTCTGATGCATCTGTTGGCATGCGGAGTTGCAGGGGGTCAAGCAGGAGAAAGAAAATAAATTACCAGTCTGTTTTCCCTCTCGCATGATCTTGTCAAATTTTTGTCTTTGAAGTCCTTGGGGATCCTGCAAGAATGGCAATTACTCAAATGGGAAGAAAATCTGGATTCAACAGAGGATGTAAACACTCCCAGACAGGAAAAGTGCATGGTTGAGAATCGGATGTCATTTTTGTGCTGGTCACGGTTTCTGCTCATCTGACCACAACTTTGATTTCTCATCTCTTGGAGACAAGGGAGTCTCTTCTGAGACACTTTTTGGGCTGTGTTAGAGCGTTGTCATGTTACTCTGCTGACAGTAAAGGTACTGTGAAATTTCCACCATCTGTTGTCTCCTCCTTCCCCTTCCAATCCTGTAGTGTTCTGCACATATGCAGTGATTGTGGTTAGGTAAGATCTTCCCAAGTACATTTTGCGTATGAGTTCTGTACAGGCTTTAGAAGGCTGCATCTGTGTGAGAAGTTTTCACCAGCTCCTTTTGAAGAATGTATCATTGTCAGTTATCTGTCATTTCGTGACATTGGCATGTGAACTTGTGATCTGGTCTTCACTCTTGTAATGTCTCTAACTCTCTCTCTCTCTCTGTATATATGTATATACACGCACCACAGGACGTTGTGCTTGGAAGTAGAGAAAAGAGCCTTCACCATGTGGCCAGTTGCTGGTTTTGTGGCTCTGAGCTCAAGTTGAGCCCTTCCTGATTAACTGATCAGATTAACTGATCTCAGCCCATCTCCTGCTGAGGCTGAGGTGGTGTTTGCCCACATAGTTGAGTTCATACTGTAGCAGTTTAAACCATGGCCACTCACAGTGCTCTACGTGAAAGCATAAGCTGCTTGCTTGGAACACACTTGAAATTTTCATATTAGGAAAATACGGTTAGGAACATACACTTCTAGTCAGAGATGCCAGGCCTTGTTCTAATCAGGGTTCTTCAGATGGTCCATAAAACCAAGAGGTCTGGGTACACTGGGTACTCTTTGTGATGATCCATGAGAAAAATCAAGAGTTTGGGCTCCTTGCTGTATCGCATAGAATTTTGCTTTTTCTGTTTTTTGTTTTTTTGTTTTTTTTCTTTGGTTTGTTTGTTTTTTTTAAAAAAAGTGGGTAGCTCTTCTGAAATCTGAGTGGAGATGGGGATTCCTCAGAGATTCCAGCTCAAAAATCAGTATTTTGAGAGTTTTCTTGTCAGGGCTGATTTTTCTTGTCTCTGGTCACACCTTGTAACAGTTGCCGACCACAGCGAACACTCAAAGGCACTCACATCACTTTTTACTCCTCCTACACCCTTCTTCTCTGTCTTCCTCAGGAAATCAGCACTCCTAGGTTGTGGTCCAGCATTTAAGAAAATTACAGTATATTTATTACATCATATGTATACAATTTATGTACCAAATAGGTTAGACACAGTAGCTTTGTTTGAGGTGATTTGTCTTCTTGCCTCAAGGGCACAATGTGCAGCTGAGGTTTTAGTTGTAGAGCGAAAACATCTCTGAAGTTGTATATAGAATCATAGAATGATTTGGGGTGGAAGGGACCTTAAGATCATCTAGTTCCAACTCCCCTGCCACAGGCTGGGAGACAGCTTCCACTAGACCAGGTTGCTCTAAACCCCAGCCAGCCTGGCCTTGAACGCTGCCAGGGATGGGGCAGCCACAGCTTCTCTGTGCAACCTGTGCCAGCGCCTCAGCACCCTCACAGGGAAGAATTTCCTCCTAATATCTAATCAAACCCCAGCCTCTTTCAGTTCAAAGCCATTCCCCCTTGTTCTATTACTACATGCCCTTGTAAAACGTCCCTCTCAAGCTTTCTTGTAGGCTCCTTTTGGCATTGGAAGACTGTTAAATGCATGGTCCTAAAATGTGCTGCTGTAGGCCAACAACACTAGTATAATCCCATGTTTTCATGGGTTCAAAAGGCAGAGGAGAAATCAAAATAGCTAGAATTTCTTTAACTTTCTGCTTCTGGGAATTGAGGGTTGTGGGGAATTTTGTGCAATTATACTGAATTGCTTCTGAGAGATTAATATGGGGAACTTCTCTGCTTCCTTGAATTTAGGGGATTTTTCTCTTTCTAAAGTAAAATGCTTCACACTCATTTTGTAATTAGACACTAAAAGTGGATTATTTATAAGGATTTACACAGGAGAGATTTTTGTTGCATGTGAAAAAATCTTGTTGTAAGGTCAGGTAGATCTTAGTGTTTGAAAAGGTGAACTGCAGTGTCATTATCTGCTTCTGTGAAAAAAAGTTAATCTTTCAGTTGTCTGTGTGACAGATTTTTATTGGTAAAGTTCACTGAAATAAAACTCAGCTGCTCTGATTTCAGTTACATGAATTTGCTTTCCAGGTATAGAATTTTCTTTTTCTTATGAGCATAAGAAACAGTCAACATCATTCAATACAGTGCTTGAGGTTTAATTCTTATCATTCAGCTGCTGTAATTTTGGCTCCATTATGTAATTTTTTTGTAATTACAGCATTATCAAAAGCAAAAATAGGAAATATTGCTACATGAAAAGAAAATGTTCCTATCTTTGAAATTGTGTATCTAAACTCATTCTTTTTCCTGAATATCTTGAAATTAACTGGACTGTAGATATTTACATAGCAGGATAATTCAGGTCCAATTTAGTTTAAGTACTGTAGTATATATTCAAAATAAAATTTAAAAAAAAGGGAGAAAGAGGCTGTGTAGAGAGAAGTCCTAATGGAACCTGGTTTTCTGTAGATCCATATGCCTACTGAAAGGCAAAGGCAGCAGCTACTGCAGCTGAGCTTGAACCCACATTTCAAGTTTTCCTCACTGTGGCTATCTCTCATGTCTTTCTGCAGGCACCAGTTTCTGTGAAATCTGTAAAAGTGTCAGTATCTTGCCCTCTCTTCTCTGGCTTCTTTGCAACTTCAGTTGGCCTTTTCCCAGAATCATCTGTCATGGGGGTGTTCATGAAGCTGAAGGGTAGCATATTCAGACTTGTGAAACAAATGGATTTTTGCATTTTGCATAACATGTTTCTGTAAATCCCACAGGCAATACCTGAAACAGGGTATTTGAGGACTTGAGAAGGGACTAGCTACCTATTTGTAAAATAACAATATGCAAGATTGAAAACAGAAATGAAAAACACCAAACCAAGTGGTTTTAGGTTTGGGGTTTCAGGATAGGCCAAAATTTTCTGTATGGTAGGTCACACACCTTCTGCCTGCTGAATGGTGGGGTTTGTGGTTTGTTTTGGGAGGTGTTTTGGTTTGGTTTTTTTGGGGGGGGAAGGGAGGTAGAGAGGCTTGCAACTTTAGTGAGGGTTTTTATTGGCTTCTATGTTCTGCAGTTTATTGATCTGATCTAGATTTTAGACCTCTATCTCATTTCTGACTCATTCATGAGATCCATGCGCCTCTCAGTGCTTATATTTCTGGCTTTTGCTCTCCTCTTTCTTACTAAAGACTTACTAATCATGATCTTATAGAGGGTCTGGTCAAGATTAGTATATCCTTGTGGCAAACATGGTGCAAACATACCTGAAGGTGTTGTCTCAGCAACTCAGTACTCTTGAGCATGTACATGGCAGTTTTGGCGGAGTTTAAAATCCAGAGGAAGTTTCTCAGTGCATAAGGCTCTCAAAATGCTCCATGTGTTTGCTTATTTCCTAGCTGGCAGGTATGTGCCCTTGCTTGAACATGCTTTTGATAAATGGGCAACCTGCAGTAATACACATTGTTGCCCATACTTCTTTTGATGTCTGCAGCAGACCTAATGTAGCCAAAATGCTTTCACTATGTGGTAATCTTACAAATATTTCAAGGTGAGTTTTGTGATATCAGGTTGAAAAAAAAATTAAGAGAAAAAAAAATCCCTTTTTTCATAGTGTTCCCTTCCACTCCCCAGAACTTCCTGTCACCCCCAAAGTGGGAATTTTAATATTCTATATTAATAATCTAAGTGGAATTAAAAGTACTGTTAATTTAACATTTTTCTTACAATGTTTTTGATAGTGTGACAGATCTCTTCATTTTAAAACTTTTTTTCAAATTAGTGAGAAGCAAACTAGAAATTTTATGAAGAGAAGTGTGACAGAAAGAAAAGACACTGTGGTGGAATTTTTACATCTCTCACTTCAGTGATTAACTTTCCATGCGTGCATACAAACACTACTTCAGTGGCCAGTGTGTTTGTTATAATACGGTCCCTCCTTTCTGATGAAAGATAAATTGTCTCTGGCAAAGAAGTGACTGTGACCAACAGTCTTCTTGTGTGCTCTTAAACATGCTGGTAATGTAGTATAAGATCATTTTGAAAAGCAGCCTAGAATCACAGTTCACTAGAGTATCTAATTGAAGAAATAGAATGTTACGATATTATTAGCTATAATAGCTGAGTGCAAAAGAGAAGGAAGAAACCAATGGTAGTTCTTGTGTTTCACTGTGTGTGTATCTCCATATACACACATATAACATTTTAAATAATGTATTTGTGTACCGAGTGTGTGTCTGTAATTCTTTTGTGCTTTGGTGCACGTGGCAAATACAGAATAAATGGTCCTTTATAAGCTTTCAGAGAAAGAGCAGTAGTACACACAGTTGAAGTACCCTGCTTTTGTTTTCAATGAAATATGTATGGCTAGTAAGCAAGGATTATCTAGTATGTGTTATCTTGTGAAAGTTATTTTGTTACCCCACAGTAATTGGTCTGGGTATCCAAGACCCAAACTTCTTAACCCTTGTAGCTATGTCCATTTTTATTTTATTCTTTTTTTTGAATCTGGTTGGTGTTTGCATATATCCATGAGTCATGAAATAGGCAGCTGAGACCACAGTGAGGACCAGAGAACAAAAATGTATACCTTCAAAGTAAGTCTATATTAATTTTCTTCAAGGGTATTTTTGACAAGCGTAGCTTTGTTGAGACATTTCTTTGTGTGGGAGTGTTCGCCTCAGCATTGCTTTTCCCCACACATGAAAATAAACCACAGACTTTTACATATCCTGAGAAAAGTTTCTTCAAAGAAGGATCAAAAGTCTTTACTACTGTCTGAGGAAGCTGCATGGCTGATTCTCTTGTGAACTCATGTCTGTGGAGCTGGCTAAGACAATCAAGATCATTATTCCATTGATTTGATCATTTGCAACCTGCTCCAAGAGGACATGCCTTGTTTGGAGAAGGAGGAGGTGGGGGAATCCACAGGTGCTCCTGATTTTACCACCACAGACTTGAATAAAATAACTTTGCAAAACCAACTCTGTTGTTTTTCCCACTACCCTACTTCAGAGAGTTGTCTTTAGCAGTCCATGTTTAGGATTTCTGTATAAGTTGATTGCTATTTTTAAAGACACAATTTTATCTTCTTTTGTGGCTATTGCAGTTATGTGAAATGTCCAGATATGACTTTCACAGCAATTGTAGATCTGATTGTTTTTTGGTTTTGTTTTTTTTTTGTTTGCCTGGTTGGCTTTGGTTTCATATGTCCAAATATCTCTTTTTGTCTGTTTTTCGCATCTAAGCAACACAGAAAACATATTAGCCAAGCTTTGAAAGTCTGTGAATTTCCCCCTGATCTGCAATTCCCAGCCTTTAGACAACTTTGAGGAAAACAGTTTAATGTTTCTTTTTTCTAAGCCCTGGGTTTTCTTTCTTACATTAATATCTGTTTGCCTTCATGAACGTCATCTTTTATATTTCAGACCAATTCTTTATGTGCTGTCTGATAGCAGAGAGTACTTAACTCATAGAAGATGTTGAGAACAGCATTTCTCTTTTGAAGGATTTTACTGGTTTTGTCATGCTAGCACAAAGCATCTGTGAACAAGGCCTGGGTAGGACTTCTGGCTTGTATCTAAACCTAGGATTTCTATGTTGGTTTTGGTTTTTTTTTGGGGGGGTAGTGGTGGTTTTGTTTGTTGTTTGTTTGTTTTAAGCCAAACTTTTTCATACTGTCCCCATAAATGATTACATTTTGCTGCTATCTAGAAATCAGACAGTAATCTTTGGAATTTTGGAAGTTAAAACACTCAAGTTTGGGTTTTTTTTCCCCTACCAGATTATAGGGTTTTCTTTTAGTTGTGGACTAAAAGCAGCTGTGGTTTTCTCTATATATACTAAAGTTCAGATTTTATTACATTCTGCAATTTGGTACTTTGTGTTGCTATGTTGGAGAAATACTGAGTTTTTCTTTGTGTTCTGTAGTACAAAACCCATGTGATTTCACATTATTTTCTCCTTGCTTTCTTGTCTCATTAATGGCCATACCTAACTATGTAACAGCAGGCTAACATATTTTTTCTGACTGTGATAATATTTAGTTTTGCAAGAAATCAGCTCTGGCATTTTCCAACTGCAACTACAAAAGAGCAACATGCAGATGGCTGTGGAAGGTTCCTATCCCCGCTCCCCACACCCACTTTCTCCATATTTAATATCCAAGAGAAAAATCAGATAAATACGTAAATCATTCTTTCCCAGGAATTTAATGGAAGGAAAGTATCTCTCAGATCTCCAGTCCTCTCACTGTAACCTTTCAATGCATGAAATCTTATTTCCTATAAGACAGGTTTTAGGTTCCAGGTGTTAGTGAAGGGATGCTGATACCTGGATGAATGGCGTGAGTTCTTTCCTGGCCTCTGAGCTAGGACTACTGGCTCAGTAAAGTGCCCTGTATCCCGCTCATCCAACTCCACATACTCTGCCTGGGAGCTCTTGCTGTGATTTATGGTGACAAGTTGCATGATTTTGACAAAGGTGCCCTAGAGTCACAAGTTGCTCCTAAGAAATTTAGCAAACTCTTATTTCTAGGCTTTGGTGGAAGTGGAGGTCAGTGTTGCATTGGTATTTTGAATCAAAAATCTCTTTTTTGCAACAGGAATGTGTGTTTATGCTTTTTGTTGTTTCAGAGGCTTTTTCTTCTTTTCTTTGGGTTTAATTATTATTTTTTTTTCTTATGTTGGTTCTACCTGATGATTTTGTGGCAGCAGGATGATTTTTTTTTCATTGTTGGGTGCTTGTTCACCTCCACACAAATGAACACAAAGCAAACAGGAGTCTCAAGTCAGCTTTGTAGTTCTTCTTTAATTTTTTCAAGATTTTTTTTTGTTTTATTAAGATGGTTTATTACTTTAAATAAGCCAAAGTCAAATTCTGACTTCCAGTGGTGGCTTATTATTTTTTTATATTGTTCATATTAATTGGTGACTGTGGCTGTATGTGTCTGCCAGGAAAATGTGAAAAGCACAGTTTGAATAGTAACTGTACACAGTGAAATTAATTTCTGTGTGTGTTCGGATTACAGGTTTTACTAGCCACGACATTCGTTATTATTTATTATAATGGCTTACAGTTTTGGACCCTCAGCTCCCGTAGGAATATACCCTGTTCTGATGACGCAACTTTGGAAAATGCAATAAAAATGCACTGGGAACCACAGCTTTCTAATAGGAAGTTAAATTCTAATAGTGAAGTTAAATTGCCTCCTCACAGAAAAAGAAGTGGAATGGAGGTCAGTGAGCCGGGTAAATGTACCTCCTCTGTGTCCCTGCCTGTGCTTTCTTCTCCTCAGCCCCCACTGCCCCTGGTCTGAAATTTGGTCTTGAGGCTGTGCTTTGGCATAGGACAAGTGGAGAGGAGTCATATATTCCTTTCATTGCTACATAAGGACCCCGCAATTTTGCTACATGAGGTTTGTATGTAAAGGCAAATGTTGATTTGTGGCTGCAGCTGTGACTTCACCCTGGTTTTGATTATTCTGTAGCTGAGTCCTTGGAGGGGGAGGGCAAGGCATGCTCGAGAGGTGACTTAAAGCACATGCTGTAGTTTGTTCCTCTCTTTGTTTTAACCCTTGTTCAAATAAAATATAGCTGTGGCCAGTTGCTAGCCCAGTGGCTAGTGGGAGCTGGGGAATGGGATTTTGCAGGCGTAAATGGATGCATATATATGAATATTTTACAAGGGTCTTATGTTCAGAGAGGTTCTAAGGGAACACTAAAGTCTGGATGCCTTCTTCCCCATCCCCACCCCTCTAAAGTACTCTCTGAAAAGCCTAGTTCAAATACCTGTTTAACCTTTTGGAAGAATGGTAATTAACATTAAAGCAGAGTCATTGTATTGCCCAGCGTAGCTGCTTGTCATCAGTTGTCCTCTATTTTGCTGGAGCTCTGTTACATGCATGTTGGTGCTGGAGAGACTTGGCAGAAAGCTTGTCCACCTGCCTCTGTGATGGCCAGTGACAAACGGCATGGAGCTAGACAGAGGCAAGGTGGGACGCGAGGGATGCAGTAGCGACCCTTTGCTGCCTCTCTTCAGCCTTGAAATTCTGGGAAGATTTGGGAAGGAGCCTGCTCCCTGAACAGCAGGCATCATAAATGGGTTGATCTGCCAGGAGAGTGGTGTTGGAGTTGCTTTTTTTGGACTCACTAGCAATTATATTGTGTTCCTACTGGTGTTTTCCTGGCAGCTGAGGACAGGTCTGCAGCTTTTTAGGTGTGTTAGGGAGGGCATGGACAGGTGACTATAAATGTTTGTATTTAACATGCAAGTCCTTCCTAGTGAAGCAGTGAGTCATATCCTGCAGGCACAGAGGGCCTCTAGAGCTGCCATGTATTAAGGCTTCACTGAAATTATTTTATCTGAAGCTAATATTTAGCTCCTGAAAGCATCATGACACTTCTGCACATAAATAGTGCTAATTTGTTATACATTAAGTCAGTGGATTAATGCCATTTCTTAAAGTGCCTGTGCACCTCATCATCTGAATGTATCTTCCTAATTCTGTGTTACATAGGCACACACATCTCTCCAAGGCATTTATTAAAAAAGTACGTCCTGGTCAAACTTCTGACATGAAGTTTGCTTGTGAACATTTGCTTAACAGTAAAAAAAATAATAATTCCAAAGCAGCCCCTCGTTTGATTCTGGAGTGGTTGTAAAGGAGTAGTTTTAACACACAGCAGGTGTGTGTAGTGATCTTATGTTCCCATAGTGTTTACATTCTTTCTCTAAGAGGATAATTTTTCTTAGCACTCTGTTCCAGTTAGTTCTGTTTTGAATGACTAAGTATTTAAAAAGTGTTAACATTGGAGTTAATTTACCTTGATTGAGACAATACGCAGCCCTGAATAGCTAGTTGTTCCTCTATGTGCAAGCAGTTCTGTTAGAGGAATGATCATAGATCGTAACACTGCTCTGACACGAGAATGTTAAGTTTTCTGCTCAGATGAATTTCTGGAGATAAAGGAAAGGAAAGGCTTTAAAATTAAAGGCAAGAAGTACGTCCTGCATTATTTAATACCAAATGCCTGGTAACCATCACAGTGCACATGGTAGGATTCTGCAAGCTTTCCTTGTGCATTAAAGTCTATGGGGCTGCATGTGTAAGATTGGATTACAGGGTTGGGGACTGTAGTATAGTGTATAGTATAACTAGTATACTAGTTATACTGCTAGTATAACTCAGACTGTGTGCATTTACCTTTAAGTATAGTCTGGCCAGTCACAAAATGTAGCATTTCTAAAGGTCTGTTGTTAACACAAGCATATTCATTAATTGAAGAAACAAATCTACAGACAGCAAGATGCTTTCTCCTTACTTTAAGTTTTAATCATTTTCTTGCCATGTAGCCTTAAAAAGAAGAGAAAGGATAAAACACAACCAACCAACCATAACCCACAAAGAAACCCAACAAACCATGAAATTCAATGGGAGAGGGAAAAGTATATTTATTTTTCCTGAGAAGTAAAACTACTGTCCAGTTTGGCTTTTAGGGTTGAACTGAAGGAAAAACAAGGAAGAAATGCTTATGTATGGTAACAGTGAGGTAGACTGTGGCTCATGAAGACAATCTGTGTGTGTTTATCCTCAGAGCATTTGCATAGTGAAATTGTTTTTGTCACTACTTCAGCTTCTTGCAAATTAGAGCTGTAGAGCTAAAACTTACCCATCTCTTTAAGGTTAGTTAGTAATTTCTTTACAATGTATATGGTTCTGGGCAAATGCTTCAAGAGTAAATAGTAGTGCCTGTTTTCAGGAAATTGAATTAAATTTGAGTGGTTTTAAGTTACTCTTCAAATAAGTCAAATGTCTTCATTTTTTTCTTTTTTTTCTGCTCATCGAAAGAGTTAAGTAAAATCTTCAGTCTTTTTTTGATAAAATGAAAATAGCCTTTTGCAAATCGCTGTTCTAGTTTTAATGTTGCTTTATTTGAAGAATGATATGTACAACTTCTTAATGTGCTGTTAGGTCCTAGGCAGGGTTCTTAAATGACACTGAAAAAATTGATAGGTCATTATTCACAAACCTGATCATCTTTATCTTACCACATCTGCTTTGCACATTTCAAAATGAAGTTATTGCTAAGAAGGTATTAAAATGCACTGCATTACTTAGGGATCTAGCGATGAAGCCTTGTGACAAATTTTTGTTCTTGTGGTGTTCTTCATATATCTCGTAAATCAACATTATCCCAGTTGATATCCTTTATGTTTTGTGATCAACAGGATTTGTCAGAGATGTGGGGTTTTAAGGATCTGAACTAGATACAATTCAGTTTAGCAGGTTGAACTTGATCCTAAATGATTACTATTGTTCAGAGCCCATAAAAATAGTTTGGAGGCTTAGTCAGAACTACAGTAATAAATGTAGTGAGCAGGCTTTGAAAAAAATTTAAGAACAGGATCCTGTGAAGTTATACAGGCCACCTGTGCAAGACGTAACCCTGTGGAGATTTAAGGCTGCCTTCCCAAAGGGCTTGTACAATACTTGTAAGAAATAGCTTTGTCGAATTTGCAGCTGCCTTGTTAAGCATGGACCTGGTCATCTGCTTCATGGCTTGGCAGGTACAACAAAGGCAGTGTTTCAGCCATCATTTAGAGAGCCTACAAGGATGCCAGAGAGAGACTCTTCATCAGGGACTATAGTGATAGTACAAGGGGTAATGGGTTCAAACTTAGACAGGAGAGATTCAGGTTAGATATATGGAAGAAGTTCTTTACCGTGAGGGTGGTGAGGCCCTGGAACAGGCTGCACAAGGAAGTTTGTGAGTGCTCCATCCTTGGCAGTGTAAAGGCCAGATTGGACAGAGCCTTGAGCAACCTGGGTTAGTGGGAGGTGTCCCTGACCATGGCAGGGTGGTTGAAACTAGGTGATCTTTAAGGTCCTTCCCAACGCTAACCATTCTGTGATTCTATCTAACCACTGGAATGATGGCACTTGCTAGCACTGCTCTAGGGGTACCACAGGCCCTTGCTGTGCCCCCTATCCTGGGCAGGCAGTCCAGCCTGGCTTCAAGTTTGGTGCTGGAGTGCAGAGAACCTCTGCGCCTCCTAACCAGCTGCCCTGGGGATAGCAGGATGGCCTAGAAGGATGAAGGGACTAAAGAATCTCTAAGGAGGGAGGAAAGAAGGCCATGGCAAAACACGTGTATGACAGTTCTGGGAAGTGACCACCAAGGTTGATTGTTTCGTCTTTGTTTTACAGAAGCCATGCATGTTGGTTGAACTGAACAGAGCATCTGGAAACCTCTGAATAACACTGTGCCCTGTTGTTGTACACAAATAAGACTCCTATGTACTTTTATATATATATATTTAAAAAAACCCAACTTTAAAAATGTCCAAGTACATATATATGCACACTTACTCTACTGTGAGGGGAAATTGTAAGGGCTGAATCCATGACATGTTGTAAAAGAACAGAATAAGATCTTTGTCCAGTATAAGATCTCTTAATATTCATGTTTGCTTTCAGATACGCAGAGGAGTGTGTGGAAGGGTTTGCACACTAGCTGTACATATGTGCTTATTAGCCTAGCTGGCTATAGGCAGTGAAGAGGGATGGGGCTATCAAAGGGCACTTCCACAAATCGAAGGCTGGATTCTTGATCAGGAGAAGCCCTGCTTTCTCCATGAGGTATAGCAGGAGAGTGAAGGGACTGGTTGGTTAAAAAAGGCTTCCCTGTTTGCAGTCTTTCTTCTGAAAGGAATCAGTTTGCTTCTCAAAGATGTTGAACTGCTTTTTCAGTACAACATACCACAATTTGTTATTCTGAAACCCTGCAGAATTGATGTCAGAGTTGTAGCAGGAATATATTAAAATAGATGGCTTATCAACCTATTTAATGAGGTGCTTCTGATGATATCTCTAAGAAGAAGTCCTGAGGTAGTTATTAGCAACTGTTACTCGGCAAAGAGGGCTTGTTAGGGGATCCGTCTTCGTTGTGGGAATACTTCAGCTCAGTCTCTAGCACTGGTCAGAAACCAGAGAGCTTTAACAAACCAAGTAACCTAAATCAGAAAGCATCATTATGCATTCGTGCAAACATATTCTGGGTTTTAGATGCAGTCGATTCCCTATCTCCATTACCAGATTACCTGTGCTCTGTGTCCTACTGTGCCATGACTGTTCAAATGGGGGAAAAAACGTGTAAGAGGCATCTGATGTAGAACGTGGATAGCCTGAGCAGCACACATGAAGTAAATGGAAATAATTATTTTCTCATGCATGGTAATCAAGGGATGCTCAGCGAATCAGTTCCCCACAAAATTGAAACAAAGTGCTTCCTCGCACAGAACATAGTCAAACTGTAGAGGTCAGTGCCACAGGATATCTCTTGGGGCCAGAAGTGTTAGTGCATTCAGTAAGGAGATTCACAGAAGATCGGTTTGGTTGTGGTAGTTTGGCAGAATGTTTTGGAGGCAGCTTAAATCCTTAAATGGCAACTGAGGGCATACTAGGAGAAGGCTCACTCTGTTGATGCTCCCACTGCTCTCATTGTCCAAGCATCTGCTTTTGGCCCCTGTCAGAAAGGTTTTGGAACTAGTTCAAACTCTGGCTTTCCTCATGCATTTATCCTGTAACATGGGTGAGACTCTAGACTATTAATTCTTCAGTACCCCTTAAAGCTAGGTAGTAAAATACATTTTGTTGCAATTTGCTAATTATTTACAGCAGGGAGTCACTCTAACTTTGCCCATGTGATACTTCATACATCAGAAGTTACAGCTGTCACAAGTCATTATTTCCATTGAGAATAGTGATTCATCTTTCCATGAGTCGTCAAGAGATCTCACAGTGGGAATGAAATTTTAGCACATGTCACCATTCTGTAAGAGGAAATACATATGGAGACAGGACATTATGTTTGGATACATGTGTTTTCAGTTGGACCGGGTTGTCTTTAAGAACTTTTGTCTCTGAAGTGTTTTGAGTGAATTTTGTATTTATTTGTCCATGGCTAGCCTCAGCATAGTACTTGTAAAGGAAGAAGGCTTGCTTTTATGGAAAAGGTACACTTCAGCTTAGCCTCTCAAGTGTGGCTTGGTCCTATTCAGGAGAATCAGCTTTTAGTGTGGTAGAAGAGATTTCAGTCTTTTTCTCCATGCTTATAGCTGCTGCTATTCCAGTCAATGTTTTAGCTGTCAAATGCATGTCTGCTGTATTCCTTTCATCTGTCTGGTAGAAATTTGCCTTGCTTTTCTCTAATCACTTGTCAGAGTAGTCTGTTAGAGATGCTGCCTCTTGGGGAAGAGCCTACCACACCAGTTCTGCCTTCTACGTTACTGTAACTGCATATTAAATTCTGGAAAGAACAATGTTTTGGAGAAAATGATTTCAGGATCTTAAATTCAACATCTCACAAGTTATTTTGCATTTTGGTTGTGTCCTTCTGTTGAGTTTTTTGTTTTTATTTTTCTCTTTGGTTGTCTTTTTAATGCTCAGTATACAAACTCAGTAGGGGAGTTGGAATGGAATCTGGAAAAAATCTGAAGTCCAAATGTCAGTTTTATAAAGAGAATAAATATGCTAATGAACAGCATCTGTATAAACTTGGGGTAACATTGTGCATATTTTCAAGTATTGTATTTCTCGTGAAGAAGATGTCTTTTATAAGAATGATGGTATGAAGGTTGAATCAAAGGACAACATTTGGAGAGAGCTTTGAAACTGTGTACCATGACAGGATACAAGACTCTGCCCTTTCCTTTAAGAACTTAATTTAGGTGCAGTATTTGTCCCAAATTCTAATCTTCAAGAGTCAGGATGTTGACATCCTTAAAATTATTTTCACAACAGAAGCCCGGTTGCTGATGAATCTCTTTTCTGGTGCAAAGTCCTTAGTTTTGTGCAACCAGGGAAGCGATGACAGTCAGGGGAGTGCTATGAGAATGTTTTCAATCGCTTTTATCTTTTGGTGCTTCCTGCAGCATGCTATGGCTTAGGCAGTGGTTGTGGTAAGAGGCAATTAAATTGATGTAAAGACCAAGTTGATTTGACATGTTTTTTAACCAAGTGTTTATTAGTCGAAATAATCTTGGGTGTTTTTTGGCATAATTTATGTTTGAGTGGGAACTTGACTCATTGTCAGAAGTCTGTGTGTATTTGAGCATGTTAAGCTGACGTTACCAAATGGAACTGTGGGAGGGGTTTGGCTTGTGTTTATGGAGTATAAACCAAAGCTCCTACCTTGCTGCCTCAGGAGCCACAAAAATGTTAATAGAAGTCAGAGATGGAAGAAAAAAAATATATTCCATATAGCTTGTCAACTTGCCAGTAGTAGATTTTTCCTTGTATTATTTTCTACTATTTTGTTCCATCTACTTTTAGGTACCACAAGGGATGAGACTTCCTCTGCATTCCTTTGGAAATTATTTTGCAGTCATCGTAAGACTTTATGAAGCTTTTCCTTCATTTATATTTCCTGGTCCTTAGATTTCCAGAGCAGAATCTGCACCCAGATTGTTAGGGGTTGCCCTCCTGTTAGCTTTGGCAAAATGATTTAGGCTTCCTTCTTGCTGCTGTCTGCTTTTGTGAAACTAAGTGAACCAGTGAACATTTGCATGCCTCAAATAGCAAGTGTTTTAGGATAGGTATTGTGATACTGTCTGCTGAAGGGTGCTGTGAACATTTTAAATAACCCTGTCTGTATCAGGTGAAGTAGCTATAGCTGTTAGTTTCTTTTATTGTACTTTCTTTTGCTTTTCTCAGACTGGATTTTGTGCACAATGCTTGACATCTCTTAAATCTTCCTGACCAGTTTCCCTGGTTCTTTTCCTGACCTCTTTTCCCTTTAACACCAAGGTACATGTGCATAAGCCTTACAATAGGCACATGAAAAGGCTAATTATAGACATTTAAAGCTAGATTAAGGTCAAGTCAATGATTCATCAGTAAATAAAAGCTAAACTCAATCATTTAAACTGCTTTTAAGATGGGACAATTTTCCCCTGCTTCATCAAAGATAATTTGTCCCTAAAGAACATGTTTCTTGTATCTGAACAGTTAGGTGCCAATGTCTATAGAATACAAGGGAAACTAATTTGAGATGTTGTTTGAGCCTGCAGGAAAACAGTAGCTTTTGCAATTGTTTCAAAACCCAAAATGTTTCTGGTCTATTATAAGGTAATTGATTATTTTTTAAAATAATGTGCACATATAAACCAGTAAATATATACTTCCTCTAATTATTATAGCTATGGAAAAAGAAGGAAATTGAGGGCAACTGGAAACCAAATGTAAACAATAGCATACATCTTATTTTTTGACTTTGGGAAATACTTTCTTGATTTCTAAGATATTTAGTAAGTTGTCTTTGCCCTGTAAAGTGGGGGATGTAAGCTAATAGGAACTGTAAGGCATTGACTTTGTGCTAAAATAACATAGATAGAATTACTGGCAAATGCATAATTCTCAAAAGTTGGTTCTTTTAGGTTTCTGGAGCTGAAAAGGCAGGAAGGCTTAACCCTGGCATAATGTTTCTGAAATAATTTCTTCCTAAATGAATTTTTATTATCTATTCAGAAATTAAGGCTAGAAGGTGGCATCTAATGACTTATGCTGGATAGGAGCTCTGGGAGTCTTATGCCATACATTCCCTGTTACCTGTGTGCTCTGCCAGCTTGCCTGTAGATCTTACTCCTTCATCATCTCATTTGCAGAAATGTACTATCTTCTGCTTAAAACAGAAGGGAGGGGAAAGTCTATGAAAATGGACAGTTTTGCCCATATAGTTAGAGACACCTTTGCCTAGTTCTCAGTTCAAGCGTCCTCAACTCATGTAACTTCTTGTGGCAGAGATACTGATTGTGGTCAGATGCCAGAAATGACTTAATACAGTGTTACTCCTTACTTTCTCTTTTGCTTGACCCAAAACTTACCTGATTTTTGACACAAAAATTGTTGTATCCATTATAATACTGAGTTGAAATGTATGTAGCGATCAATTAATTTGAAATTTCTTTGGGAACTGCAGTTTTTCCTTACTCAAATCCATCTGCCTCTTCCCTGTGCTAAATAACATACTTTAAAACCTAGCCAAAAAATAAACAAAATAAAACTCCAGTCCTATTAATGTGATGCTACATAATGATACCAGCTTAAAGGAAGCATCTCCTAGCCATCTTGATATTTATCTGTGGCCCCTTGGGCCTTTATAGTGTCCTAACATGCTGTATGCATCTGGTATTTTTGTTTATGGCTTGTGGGGAAAAAGATGCAACTTGTTTCATCTCACCTCTGTTACACGAAGTTCAGCTTTCAGGGTCTTTCCATTAGTTGTCCATTAACTACAGAAACCTGGGATTTTATAAAGGAGCTATATGTTTGATATTGCTGTTTACCAGGTTTTAACTTATCCAAAGAGCCAGTTGCAAACAGAACTTCAAGGCAACCTGTAGTTTGACACAGAGACTCAGCTAGTTTGGAAGAAAGACATGACGATCATGCCAGATTGACATTAACAATTTCTTTAGGGCAGTGTAATATTTATTGCAGCACATCTTGGTACAGTGTTATGAAGCTATAATTGATTCTTGAGCCAGGTGAGGGGTTGGAAATTGCTTACTTTTTCATTTGTGTTGCTTGGTTTTTACTGTAGGCAAAACTGAGTTATTTTCTTGTGTGTTGACTCGCTTCTCAGCCTTTAGCTTGAGTTACTGTACACAGTAAGGTACATAGTGGCAACTGCTTTTTGAAAAGTTGCCATTTGGAAGGAAGCACAGAGGATTGCCCTGTAGACCTGCTCGCACATGTATGGAGTATTACATGTGGATACGCCCTACCTCAGGTGGGAACAGAAGCAGCCAAAAGCATACAGAGATTTTTTGCAAGACAGAATCAGTTTTGTGAAAGATTTTTTGCAAGCTGAGTTTGTAAATGCTTTCTTAGATCTGGTATGCATTCTGAAGTGTTGCAGTATGATAACGGATGAGCTAAGCTGCTCACTGCCAAAACCCTGCAAAGTGTGAGCAGTACGCAGCCTAAGGTGGAACGCTGCTCTTTTGAAACTATGCCAACTGTAATATTGTAACTAAATCATGGTTTAAATCACAAAATCATCGCAGTATCCTTGAAACAAGATGTAAGCTGGGCTCACTGTACAAACAGGGGGAGGATGTGCACAACACCTGTGAACACATAATGCAAAAGGAAAGTAAGAAGCTGTGGAAATCGTGTTTTGTTGGGACATTTGTGCTGCATGATCACAGTCTCTTTGTCTCTCATCAGTCTCATAAATGAGCCTCTTAAAAATGTACTCTGCGCTCCCAGCTGCTGTTCTCTCACAGCCTCTTTTGGTGCCTGAGCTGGAGAGGCTGTGTGTGGTTGGGAGCTGCTCTCCTTGTCCCCTCAACAGCTCTTACACAGGGTGTCAGAAAGCAACAAAGAACTTTGGTTTGGTGATGTGGTAAGCCTGTATCATCTTAAAGCTTATCAAATGGAAATGGTGGCCATGCAGTTCAACGAACTGATTGGGAGTAAATTTATACCATGTGTGGAACTAATAAAAATTAGCACATCAACTTTTATACAGGTAAAGCCTGTATGCCAGATATCATCAATCAGTGTCAGTATGTCTCTGTCCTCCCACAGCCAGTAAAACACGGATGTAAATTCTGGCTTATTTAATGGAAATATGGGCATAATTGATACAGATCAAATTTTTGCTACTGAAAGATTCATTCATATACAGAGCTTATGCTAAGGATTGTGTGAATACAGCTTCATAAATGAATTAAAGAGGCTTTTGACAGCTTGTGTGACCTAAGACAGCTAGTTTTAAAACATCAGGAAGTTTTATGAGAGTTTCGGGGATGGGTTTATTGTGTCACATTAAAGTTCTGTGTAAGTTCAGAGTATTTTTTGCTGCTTATACAGGTTTAGTTCAGCTTTATTGGTCCTGCAGAGCAAGTGGACCAGTAAAGTTTTACTTGCTGAGACTTAGCCAAGTGTGTTCGGGAGAATGCTGATAAACCTTACTATTTTAAACTTGGCTGTCTTTCTCTGCTGTTGTTTAAACACAGTGTCTCTCTTTCTTTTGCATAAATGATGTTGTCTTGCCTCACCATCTCCCTTTGTGCCTGCCTGCTGCAAAGGTGGTAATGCTTCTCAATTTCACATCATGTGGCTCCTTCATGAGTTGTTGGTTATTTTTGCTCATATGAAAAGTTGAATCATTTATGTCTTCCAGTTAAGCACTTTGAGACTGCTCAGTGGCTGACAACCTGTGCGCCCTGAAAAGTCATTATTCTTTGGTGTTCCTGCAAGACTACAGTGTCTGTTTTGGTGGGGTAGTTAAGGAGTTAAATGCTGATGGACTTGCAAAGAAATGCCGGACAGCTGCTGTAAAGTATCTTTACAATCCTAGCTGACCTCATTCTTGTCACACAACAGTGATAATATCCAAAAACGGGTGCAAGACAGGAAGTGTTGCAGGAAGAATTGTGTTTCATGCAAAGACATCAGAAATGTACTCTCTCCTAGGGCCGCTTACTGTAAGATCTATATTAATTTAAATGGAACAGTGAAATTCCAGAACGTGTTTACAGAAACATTATTTCGGTGAAAAAAAACCCCATTGCAGCTAGTTCTTGTGTGCAAATGGCAAAAGCAGATGAGTTAACTACTGTACGTATTTAGTATGACACCTCTGGCTATATGAACCTACTTTTTAAACATCTGGAGGATTCACATATTTTCTCAGTAGTGTTGTTTACTATTTCTAAGGGGGAGCTTAGACTAGAAAACATGGTACAGGAGAAATACAAATACATTTTCACATTTACCTTACATGCAAAGACTTACTTGAGATCTAACAACTTTTAATTAATTTTAGCAATGAATAGAGTTCCTTAGTAAGCAGAACAAAATCAATCCCCTTCCCCTTTCTATGACTTAGAATGTAAAAGGATTGGATAAATGGAGCAATGCCCACTACACGCAGAAAGTGTGAGAAAGTCTTCCAAAGTTTTGCCAAGAAAGTAGGAATGGATTGGTTTTTTAAAAGATTTAACATTTTCTACTAATGAGTCTACCAATATATCTGCAAAAAGTGCCCTATACTAAGCTAAACAGGTTCCTGTTATTTTCATCCTACAGAGAAATTTATACGAGAAATGAGCTTATATATTTCTTAGTATATTTTTCAGTAGTACCCACTTAAAAACATGCATATAAAAATAATTCCTACCAGTTCAGGGCTCTTCTGTTGATATTAGGGATGTTTTCCCTAAATTTCTTCTTGGTTGTGTCCAGAGTTGTCTCTCTTGTAGCATGAATCTGCAGTAAAATTCAGAAATAGATGATAATTATTTTTTTTTAGCAAGCATAACTGAATATTGCTTGAAAGATTTCTTCTGCCTTCCTTATTTCAGCATTAGCTTCATAAATTTGTATAAAATAATTTAAGAGTAAATCGATACATTTGTATAAAATAATTAAGGATTAGACCAGATCCAGTAAAGTTTCTATCATTCAAAAAGTTGCACATGAAATATATGCTCTTCTGATTAACTGTTATGAAGTCTAGCAGATGCCCGTAAGAATATTAAAATCAAGTACTGCTATTTAATATCTGATTTTGTTTCATTTAGACTTGTTTCTTCTATAGTTTTTTCTGTATTCTCCTATAGTTTCAAAAACAGTTGTGTGTATTTGTAGGGATTGAGCAAATTCTAGCTGCTAGAATTTACACAGAGAATTTAATCTTTGGGAATTCACTGGTTCGTGAAGCTATGACACTGATCTTGAAGGACCCTTTGAAAAGTCTAGCCCGCAGCCAGGCAGCTGCAGGAGGGGAAGGAGTGCCACAGTATTGGTATTGAATAGTCTACTAGCAATAGTCTTTTTCATGGAGATGTGACCAAGGAGCTCAGACGAGGTACAAGAAGGCAGGCTACTGGGAGGAATACCTGAGTGGAACTGAACTGAACTCAGCCCTACCATGTGCCAAAGAACGAATGAAGCGTGATCTGTTTTCAGAAGATGATCCAAGGATGTAACAGAAGAGAAAAGGAAAGGAAAATGGGATTACTTGGACACAGGAAGGCATTTTTTTGTTATTTGCTGGTAGCAACTCATTTAATATACACATACAGTTGTTTCAAACTGAATTATACTTTATATTTGCCTGCTGTTTCTCAAAGTTATTGCCAAGAGTGAAAACCGCATAATACATTTCTAGTATTAAACCACCTATTACTGATGGATAATGACAGAGTACAGGGAGAAGGCAC
This sequence comes from Nestor notabilis, assembly GCF_000696875.1. NCBI lineage: Eukaryota > Metazoa > Chordata > Aves > Psittaciformes > Psittacidae > Nestor > Nestor notabilis. Next base: position 62,983 of record NW_009939722.1, read on the forward strand.
CAGTTAGTCTGGGTTAGCTCATGTGTTCTGGATAACTCTTTCTTGAACTCTTAGATTACTAAACTTTTACTAGGCTATGTTGATTTCCCACTGGTTTTTTGGATGAGGTGAATTGTCTCCTTTTCTATATCAATGTCAAGTAATGTCAACTACTTCCATGATAGTATTCATCATACTGTTTCAGGTAATGTGCCATTTGATCACTTTACTATCAGCTAGTGTAATAAGATAACAAATGCCATAATGGTTGTAATAACACCTCTGAACAAAAAAAGCATTTTGATTTTCTAAAACTACAGATGCCCTGGGTTCTCACGTACATTTCATGGGTTTTTTGCTTTTTAACATTAGAGGTGCTAGATTTTAGATCTGTAGTGTCTTTCTCATGTAACCTCCTACGTTCTTGATGGTGAAGCCTGAAATTTAGTCTTTAAAGTCAAAAAGGGCTCACCTTTTGCAAATCTTTCTGTAATTCTTGAGCAGTTCCTGATGAAGTCGCAGGAGAGGGGTAGCACCAGCATCCTGTTTTACTAATTGTTGGTTGAAACAATTTTACTCTTTTAAAAATGTTTCTTTGAAGTGCTGCGTAAATATGCACTGTACAAAATCAGCTAGCAATGTAAGATATGGGGATAAAATGTTGATCCATCAGTCAGGTGATGTATCACAATTAACTTGTTTTCTTGTAGCAATGAAGTGTGTTATTTTGTTTTTTTTTCTTCAAAGTATACTGAGTTAGTTTTGACTAACAACATGATGTATATAAGGAAATTCTGTGCTTTTTGCTTAAAAAAAAATATTTACTGATTTTCAGTGAAGCACAGTTAGATGCTTTATGGTCCTTTTTTGTCTTTAGTCAGGGCAGGGGCTATTAAGACAATACTAGATGTGAATTGGTACAGTTGCTAAGACCAGTGACTTGCCCGGTATGCTAAATCCCCAAGGAAATGATGGCAGGATCTTAGAGTTTTCTTGATAGAATTTGGCCTTCCAAACAGGGAGAAAGGAAACATTTTTTTACATAGCTTTCAGAAATGCTTAAATCACACTAAGATAACAAAATGCTTCTTGACATATTGTCATAGTATTTTATTTAAGAACCAAACAGCTCTTTACTATTTTGAGTCACTCTTTGAGTAATGGTTTGCAGCAAGTTTAATTTTTGGCTTTCTGTTGCTTTTCTGGCAACTGTAGCGAGGTCTGTTCCATGTCTCACCCCTGTCCTAAATGTGGTGGGTTTCTGCTCAGTTCGTAATTCCTGCCAGGTCTGTGACATCTTCATCTCAGTGCATTCTGGTCTTTTTCCTTCTTTAGGTATCCAGCTGAAGCACTCTCATAGACATTTACCTGCCCATGAAATATATAGAGGAATTTGGCACCTGGTTTGGTAATCTGAAAGAAACTAAAACCTCACTGTTTTGACTGTCCCCTTCAAAGGTTGTTCCATGGTGCACGGGGAGCATCAAAGAAGACAATTTCTTGCTGTTTAGAAAGCTCTGTTTGAAACCCTGTGGATTTGCTAGTGAAAAGAGTAGGACTTACTGTTTGGGGGAGTTTTGTTTTTTGGGTTTTTTTTTTTTTTTTTTTTGGTTTCAAATCATTGTAACTGAGGAATTGAGATTTTTGCTGAATTCATGTTTTAACCTTTGTGTTATTGAGCTGTTTAAGCTGTTTGTGCTACTTAAGCTGGATAATTGAGAGAAGGCCTGACATGGATGAGTGGAAGGTGTCAATTTTGTAAGTAGCTAGATGTGAATGTGGAAATGATCAGAATCACAACACACTCCTGTCTCTTGCGTACTTAGAATGGCACCTACATATGCATTGATAAGCTGAAATACTGAAGTGTATTGGGTGCATGAAAGTCCTGCTTCCTGTTAGTGGCAAAGCTTGGTAGTGTTCTGAAGGAGCAGCGCTGTATTTAACATGGTTAGATGTGCCTTCCCTTGAAAGAATGCAATAAAATACCTAAGTCACTCCAGTGTTGTCACCTCTCTCCACACTTATAGTCTGTTTATATGCTCTTTTAGTAGTAGTTGTGCAGACTACTGTTGACCAGTGTTTTCTTACCATAGTTTTACGATCACTTTAAGAAAACCATTTGCACTGTGCCAGTGGCAGTTTGGCAGGAGTTGTTTGAGCTCTGCTCTGACTTGCTGACCTTCATTAAGAGGGTACAGCTTGATGCTTCTGCTGTTTCTGCTCTGCTAAAAGGGGAATGGAAAAGGGGTAATGGATTCAAACTTAAACAGGGGAGATACAAGTTAGATACAAGAAAGAAATTCTTTACTGTGAGGGTGGTGAGGCACTGGAACAGGTTGCCTAAGGCAGTGGTGAATGCTCCATCCCTGGCAGTGTTCAGGGCCAGGCTGCATGGGGCTTTGAGCAGTCTGGTCTATGATTGCAACCTGAGCAACCGTTCTGTGATTCTGTGACAGTGATGCTGCTCTGCTTTGGTAGAACACACTTCTGGTCAAGAGCTGAAAGACCAGATAGAGCCTTCTTTTTAATGGTCCCAAGAGAACCTGAATACAAAGTGCACAAAGGCCTGCAATCTCTGAAGGAGATTTAAGGCGATCCAGCTGGGGTTTGGTTCTGTGTCTGAGTCATTTCAGCCTGTTTTTTGACCCATTAATAAACCCTTGTCACACTACTGCTTTTGCCTTTTGTTATAGTCATTACATTCCTCTGGAACCTCTATAGCTATTGTCTGTTTTGTTTCTTTGTTTTTGTTATTCCTCACTAGGGATAGATTTTTAAGTTGGCAGAAGGTAGCGAATTCAGTTCCCACCACCAGAAAACTATGTTTGCATGGGCATATAACAGCCATGCAAACTCTGCTGCGTGCTCCCCAAGGCGAAAGTGCAGATTCCTGGGGGAGGAATTCATGCCGCATGCTCCCAATCCCGGAAGCCTCACTATGATAGGTGTGCAGCGTAAGTGGGTTGTGGGTATTTCTCCTCTTTGCCTTTCTATAACTTATGCTGGCAAAGTGCATGCGCATGTTACTTCCAAGTTGTCAGCAAATATTTTGAGACCCTTTTTAGATGTGGACATGGAAGGAAGCAGTGGCACAGAGAGCAAGGAGTAGGGAA